>NC_079163.1:110771372-111073473 GCF_947563725.1 Argiope bruennichi | reverse complement strand
CATTTTAATATTTTACTTCTAATTGTACCGTTCTGTTGAAATGTTTGTATTAAAGAAAATACTTCTCAGACTATTTCTTTTGATTTGAAATATTCCAACAATTCTGTGTGTTTTTAAGACTGATTATGTTCTCATTCCACTATATTCTTTTCTCAGCCTTTTATTAAAATTAAAAACTGAAAATATTGGTTGTTTTGGGTATACGGTGTTGGAAAATGTATTTATTGGCATATCCAGAAAAGCATGCTCAGTTGTTATTACATTTGATTTCTAATTATATGTAAAATCACTGTTGCATACTGATGTCAATGCAGAATGAAATCTTCTTTCTCTCTGATAAACTTAATAATTAATTTGTATTTGCAAATACTGAGACTGGGGTTTGATGTGTAAATATTTAATTCTATGAAAAAAAAAATAATTATTTATGGCCTAATGTATTTCTGTTTTATATTTCTTTAACAATACTGCATGTTGAATTGAAACATTTTTTCTATTTCCTTTTATAGGTATGAAAAGTTATGAATGGGGCTTAGTTGAAATGCAAGGAAGGAGCTAAACTAATCTTGACATTTATTAGGTGTGTATATTTAGATTTTCTTTCATATTTTCAAGTTTTCTTTAATTCAATTACCACTTTGTGTTCATATTTAAATGTGTTCCAATGTAAGGGATGAGAAAAAAGTAACATGAATTATAAATTGGTCCTTTGACCTTGAATTGGAGAAGTGTGTCTGCATACAACAAGTTATGAACTTTTTTTCATGAAATCAATGTTTTTTGTTTCTTGCCACCTTCTATATGTATTTTTTATTCTTTATGCTTGATGCTGCTACAAGAGAATATTAGATCTCATTATTTTCATTTTAATATTTTACTTCTAATTGTACCGTTCTGTTGAAATGTTTGTATTAAAGAAAATACTTCTCAGTCTATTTCTTTTCATATGAAATATTCCAACAATTCTGTGTGTTTTGAAGACTGATTATGTTCTCATTCCACTATATTCTTTTCTCAGCCTTTTATTAAATTGAAAAACTGAAAATATTGGTTGTTTTGGGTATACGGTGTTGGAAAATGTATTTTTTGGCATATCCAGAAAAGCATGCTCAGTTATTATTACATTTGATTTCTAATTATATGTAAAATCTCTGTTGCATACTGATGTCAATGCAGAATGAAATCTTCTTTCTCTCTGATAAACTTAATAATTAATTTGTATTTGCAAATACTGAGACTGGGGTTTGATGTGTAAATATTTAATTCTATGAATATATAAAAATAATTATTTATGGCCTAATGTATTTCTGTTTTATATTTCTTTAACAATACTGCATGTTGAATTGAAACATTTTTTGTATTTTCTTTTATAGGTATGAAAAGTTATGAATGGGGCTTAGTTGAAATGCAAGGAAGGAGCTAAACTAATCTTGACATTTATTAGGTGTGTATATTTAGGTTTTTCTTTCATATTTTCAAGTTTTTTTTTTAATTCAATTACCACTTTGTATTCATATTTAAATGTGTTCCAATGTAATTGATGAGAAAAAAGTAACATGAATTATAAATTGGTCCTTTGACCTTGAATTGGAGAAGTGTGTCTGCATACAACAAGTTATGAACTTTTTTTCATGAAATCATTGTTTTTTGTTTCTTGCCACCTTCTATATGTATTTTTCATTCTTTATGCTTGATGCTGCTACAAGAGAATATTAGATCTCATTATTTTCATTTTAATATTTTACTTCTAATTGTACCGTTCTGTTGAAATGTTTGTATTAAAGAAAATACTTCTCAGACTATTTCTTTTGATTTGAAATATTCCAACAATTCTGTGTGTTTTTAAGACTGATTATGTTCTCATTCCACTATATTCTTTTCTCAGCCTTTTATTAAAATTAAAAACTGAAAATATTGGTTGTTTTGGGTATACGGTGTTGGAAAATGTATTTATTGGCATATCCAGAAAAGCATGCTCAGTTGTTATTACATTTGATTTCTAATTATATGTAAAATCACTGTTGCATACTGATGTCAATGCAGAATGAAATCTTCTTTCTCTCTGATAAACTTAATAATTAATTTGTATTTTCAAATACTGAGACTGGGGTTTGATGTGTAAATATTTAATTCTATGAATATTTAAAAATAATTATTTATGGCCTAATGTATTTCTGTTTTATATTTCTTTAACAATACTGCATGTTGAATTGAAACATTTTTTCTATTTCCTTTTATAGGTATGAAAAGTTATGAATGGGGCTTAGTTGAAATGCAAGGAAGGGGCTAAACTAATCTTGACATTTATTAGGTGTGTATATTTAGGTTTTTCTTTCATATTTTCAAGTTTTTTTTTAATTCAATTACCACTTTGTATTCATATTTAAATGTGTTCCAATGTAATTGATGAGAAAAAAGTAACATGAATTATAAATTGGTCCTTTGACCTTGAATTGGAGAAGTGTGTCTGCATACAACAAGTTATGAACTTTTTTTCATGAAATCATTGTTTTTTGTTTCTTGCCACCTTCTATATGTATTTTTCATTCTTTATGCTTGATGCTGCTACAAGAGAATATTAGATCTCATTATTTTCATTTTAATATTTTACTTCTAATTGTACCGTTCTGTTGAAATGTTTGTATTAAAGAAAATACTTCTCAGACTATTTCTTTTGATTTGAAATATTCCAACAATTCTGTGTGTTTTTAAGACTGATTATGTTCTCATTCCACTATATTCTTTTCTCAGCCTTTTATTAAAATTAAAAACTGAAAATATTGGTTGTTTTGGGTATATGGTGTTGGAAAATGTATTTTTTGGCATATCCAGAAGAGCATGCTCAGTTGTTATTACATTTGATTTCTAATTATATGTAAAATCTCTGTTGCATACTTATGTCAATGCAGAATGAAATCTTCTTTCTCTCTGATAAACTTAATAATTAATTTGTATTTGCAAATACTGAGACTGGGGTTTGATGTGTAAATATTTAATTCTATGAATATTTAAAAATAATTATTTATGGCCTAATGTATTTCTGTTTTATATTTCTTTAACAATACTGCATGTTGAATTGAAACATTTTTTCTATTTCCTTTTATAGGTATGAAAAGTTATGAATGGGGCTTAGTTGAAATGCAAGGAAGGAGCTAAACTAATCTTGACATTTATTAGGTGTGTATATTTAGGTTTTTCTTTCATATTTTCAAGTTTTCTTTAATTCAATTACCACTTTGTGTTCATATTTAAATGTGTTCCAATGTAAGGGATGAGAAAAAAGTAACATGAATTGTAAATTGGTCCTTTGACCTTGAATTGGAGAAGTGTGTCTGAATACAACAAGTTATGAACTTTTTTTCATGAAATCATTGTTTTTTGTTTCTTGCCACCTTCTATATGTATTTTTCATTCTTTATGCTTGATGCTGCTACAAGAGAATATTAGATCTCATTATTTTCATTTTAATATTTTACTTCTAATTGTACCGTTCTGTTGAAATGTTTGTATTAAAGAAAATACTTCTCAGACTATTTCTTTTGATTTGAAATATTCCAACAATTCTGTGTGTTTTTAAGACTGATTATGTTCTCATTCCACTATATTCTTTTCTCAGCCTTTTATTAAAATTAAAAACTGAAAATATTGGTTGTTTTGGGTATACGGTGTTGGAAAATGTATTTATTGGCATATCCAGAAAAGCATGCTCAGTTGTTATTACATTTGATTTCTAATTATATGTAAAATCACTGTTGCATACTGATGTCAATGCAGAATGAAATCTTCTTTCTCTCTGATAAACTTAATAATTAATTTGTATTTGCAAATACTGAGACTGGGGTTTGATGTGTAAATATTTAATTCTATGAATATTTAAAAATAATTATTTATGGCCTAATGTATTTCTGTTTTATATTTCTTTAACAATACTGCATGTTGAATTGAAACATTTTTTCTATTTCCTTTTATAGGTATGAAAAGTTATGAATGGGGCTTAGTTGAAATGCAAGGAAGGAGCTAAACTAATCTTGACATTTATTAGGTGTGTATATTTAGATTTTCTTTCATATTTTCAAGTTTTCTTTAATTCAATTACCACTTTGTGTTCATATTTAAATGTGTTCCAATGTAAGGGATGAGAAAAAAGTAACATGAATTATAAATTGGTCCTTTGACCTTGAATTGGAGAAGTGTGTCTGCATACAACAAGTTATGAACTTTTTTTCATGAAATCAATGTTTTTTGTTTCTTGCCACCTTCTATATGTATTTTTTATTCTTTATGCTTGATGCTGCTACAAGAGAATATTAGATCTCATTATTTTCATTTTAATATTTTACTTCTAATTGTACCGTTCTGTTGAAATGTTTGTATTAAAGAAAATACTTCTCAGACTATTTCTTTTCATATGAAATATTCCAACAATTCTGTGTGTTTTGAAGACTGATTATGTTCTCATTCCACTATATTCTTTTCTCAGCCTTTTATTAAATTGAAAAACTGAAAATATTGGTTGTTTTGGGTATACGGTGTTGGAAAATGTATTTTTTGGCATATCCAGAAAAGCATGCTCAGTTATTATTACATTTGATTTCTAATTATATGTAAAATCTCTGTTGCATACTGATGTCAATGCAGAATGAAATCTTCTTTCTCTCTGATAAACTTAATAATTAATTTGTATTTGCAAATACTGAGACTGGGGTTTGATGTGTAAATATTTAATTCTATGAATATTTAAAAATAATTATTTATGGCCTAATGTATTTCTGTTTTATATTTCTTTAACAATACTGCATGTTGAATTGAAACATTTTTTCTGTTTCCTTTTATAGGTATGAAAAGTTATGAATGGGGCTTAGTTGAAATGCAAGGAAGGGGCTAAACTAATCTTGACATTTATTAGGTGTGTATATTTAGGTTTTTCTTTCATATTTTCAAGTTTTTTTTTAATTCAATTACCACTTTGTATTCATATTTAAATGTGTTCCAATGTAATTGATGAGAAAAAAGTAACATGAATTATAAATTGGTCCTTTGACCTTGAATTGGAGAAGTGTGTCTGCATACAACAAGTTATGAACTTTTTTTCATGAAATCAATGTTTTTTGTTTCTTGCCACCTTCTATATGTATTTTTCATTCTTAATGCTTGATGCTGCTACAAGAGAATATTAGATCTCATTATTTTCATTTTAATATTTTACTTCTAATTGTACCGTTCTGTTGAAATGTCTGTATTAAAGAAAATACTTCTCAGACTATTTTTTTTTATTTGAAATATTCCAACAATTCTGTGTGTTTTTAAGACTGGTTATGTTCTCATTCCACTATATTCTTTTCTCAGCCTTTTATTAAAATTAAAAACTGAAAATATTGGTTGTTTTGGGTATACGGTGTTGGAAAATGTATTTATTGGCATATCCAGAAAAGCATGCTCAGTTGTTATTACATTTGATTTCTAATTATATGTAAAATCACTGTTGCATACTGATGTCAATGCAGAATGAAATCTTCTTTCTCTCTGATAAACTTAATAATTAATTTGTATTTGCAAATACTGAGACTGGGGTTTGATGTGTAAATATTTAATTCTATGAATATATAAAAATAATTATTTATGGCCTAATGTATTTCTGTTTTATATTTCTTTAACAATACTGCATGTTGAATTGAAACATTTTTTGTATTTTCTTTTATAGGTATGAAAAGTTATGAATGGGGCTTAGTTGAAATGCAAGGAAGGAGCTAAACTAATCTTGACATTTATTAGGTGTGTATATTTAGGTTTTTCTTTCATATTTTCAAGTTTTTTTTTTAATTCAATTACCACTTTGTATTCATATTTAAATGTGTTCCAATGTAATTGATGAGAAAAAAGTAACATGAATTATAAATTGGTCCTTTGACCTTGAATTGGAGAAGTGTGTCTGCATACAACAAGTTATGAACTTTTTTTCATGAAATCATTGTTTTTTGTTTCTTGCCACCTTCTATATGTATTTTTCATTCTTTATGCTTGATGCTGCTACAAGAGAATATTAGATCTCATTATTTTCATTTTAATATTTTATTTCTAATTGTACCGTTCTGTTGAAATGTTTGTATTAAAGAAAATACTTCTCAGACTATTTCTTTTGATTTGAAATATTCCAACAATTCTGTGTGTTTTTAAGACTGATTATGTTCTCATTCCACTATATTCTTTTCTCAGCCTTTTATTAAAATTAAAAACTGAAAATATTGGTTGTTTTGGGTATACGGTGTTGGAAAATGTATTTATTGGCATATCCAGAAAAGCATGCTCAGTTGTTATTACATTTGATTTCTAATTATATGTAAAATCACTGTTGCATACTGATGTCAATGCAGAATGAAATCTTCTTTCTCTCTGATAAACTTAATAATTAATTTGTATTTTCAAATACTGAGACTGGGGTTTGATGTGTAAATATTTAATTCTATGAATATTTAAAAATAATTATTTATGGCCTAATGTATTTCTGTTTTATATTTCTTTAACAATACTGCATGTTGAATTGAAACATTTTTTCTATTTCCTTTTATAGGTATGAAAAGTTATGAATGGGGCTTAGTTGAAATGCAAGGAAGGGGCTAAACTAATCTTGACATTTATTAGGTGTGTATATTTAGGTTTTTCTTTCATATTTTCAAGTTTTTTTTTAATTCAATTACCACTTTGTATTCATATTTAAATGTGTTCCAATGTAATTGATGAGAAAAAAGTAACATGAATTATAAATTGGTCCTTTGACCTTGAATTGGAGAAGTGTGTCTGCATACAACAAGTTATGAACTTTTTTTCATGAAATCATTGTTTTTTGTTTCTTGCCACCTTCTATATGTATTTTTCATTCTTTATGCTTGATGCTGCTACAAGAGAATATTAGATCTCATTATTTTCATTTTAATATTTTACTTCTAATTGTACCGTTCTGTTGAAATGTTTGTATTAAAGAAAATACTTCTCAGACTATTTCTTTTGATTTGAAATATTCCAACAATTCTGTGTGTTTTTAAGACTGATTATGTTCTCATTCCACTATATTCTTTTCTCAGCCTTTTATTAAAATTAAAAACTGAAAATATTGGTTGTTTTGGGTATACGGTGTTGGAAAATGTATTTATTGGCATATCCAGAAAAGCATGCTCAGTTGTTATTACATTTGATTTCTAATTATATGTAAAATCACTGTTGCATACTGATGTCAATGCAGAATGAAATCTTCTTTCTCTCTGATAAACTTAATAATTAATTTGTATTTGCAAATACTGAGACTGGGGTTTGATGTGTAAATATTTAATTCTATGAATATTTAAAAATAATTATTTATGGCCTAATGTATTTCTGTTTTATATTTCTTTAACAATACTGCATGTTGAATTGAAACATTTTTTCTATTTCCTTTTATAGGTATGAAAAGTTATGAATGGGGCTTAGTTGAAATGCAAGGAAGGGGCTAAACTAATCTTGACATTTATTAGGTGTGTATATTTAGGTTTTTCTTTCATATTTTCAAGTTTTTTTTTAATTCAATTACCACTTTGTATTCATATTTAAATGTGTTCCAATGTAATTGATGAGAAAAAAGTAACATGAATTATAAATTGGTCCTTTGACCTTGAATTGGAGAAGTGTGTCTGCATACAACAAGTTATGAACTTTTTTTCATGAAATCATTGTTTTTTGTTTCTTGCCACCTTCTATATGTATTTTTCATTCTTTATGCTTGATGCTGCTACAAGAGAATATTAGATCTCATTATTTTCATTTTAATATTTTACTTCTAATTGTACCGTTCTGTTGAAATGTTTGTATTAAAGAAAATACTTCTCAGACTATTTCTTTTGATTTGAAATATTCCAACAATTCTGTGTGTTTTTAAGACTGATTATGTTCTCATTCCACTATATTCTTTTCTCAGCCTTTTATTAAAATTAAAAACTGAAAATATTGGTTGTTTTGGGTATACGGTGTTGGAAAATGTATTTATTGGCATATCCAGAAAAGCATGCTCAGTTGTTATTACATTTGATTTCTAATTATATGTAAAATCACTGTTGCATACTGATGTCAATGCAGAATGAAATCTTCTTTCTCTCTGATAAACTTAATAATTAATTTGTATTTGCAAATACTGAGACTGGGGTTTGATGTGTAAATATTTAATTCTATGAATATATAAAAATAATTATTTATGGCCTAATGTATTTCTGTTTTATATTTCTTTAACAATACTGCATGTTGAATTGAAACATTTTTTCTATTTCCTTTTATAGGTATGAAAAGTTATGAATGGGGCTTAGTTGAAATGCAAGGAAGGGGCTAAACTAATCTTGACATTTATTAGGTGTGTATATTTAGGTTTTTCTTTCATATTTTCAAGTTTTTTTTTTAATTCAATTACCACTTTGTATTCATATTTAAATGTGTTCCAATGTAATTGATGAGAAAAAAGTAACATGAATTATAAATTGGTCCTTTGACCTTGAATTGGAGAAGTGTGTCTGCATACAACAAGTTATGAACTTTTTTTCATGAAATCATTGTTTTTTGTTTCTTGCCACCTTCTATATGTATTTTTCATTCTTTATGCTTGATGCTGCTACAAGAGAATATTAGATCTCATTATTTTTATTTTAATATTTTACTTCTAATTGTACCGTTCTGTTGAAATGTTTGTATTAAAGAAAATACTTCTCAGACTATTTCTTTTGATTTGAAATATTCCAACAATTCTGTGTGTTTTTAAGACTGATTATGTTCTCATTCCACTATATTCTTTTCTCAGCCTTTTATTAAAATTAAAAACTGAAAATATTGGTTGTTTTGGGTATACGGTGTTGGAAAATGTATTTATTGGCATATCCAGAAAAGCATGCTCAGTTGTTATTACATTTGATTTCTAATTATATGTAAAATCACTGTTGCATACTGATGTCAATGCAGAATGAAATCTTCTTTCTCTCTGATAAACTTAATAATTAATTTGTATTTGCAAATACTGAGACTGGGGTTTGATGTGTAAATATTTAATTCTATGAATATTTAAAAATAATTATTTATGGCCTAATGTATTTCTGTTTTATATTTCTTTAACAATACTGCATGTTGAATTGAAACATTTTTTCTATTTCCTTTTATAGGTATGAAAAGTTATGAATGGGGCTTAGTTGAAATGCAAGGAAGGGGCTAAACTAATCTTGACATTTATTAGGTGTGTATATTTAGGTTTTTCTTTCATATTTTCAAGTTTTTTTTTAATTCAATTACCACTTTGTATTCATATTTAAATGTGTTCCAATGTAATTGATGAGAAAAAAGTAACATGAATTATAAATTGGTCCTTTGACCTTGAATTGGAGAAGTGTGTCTGCATACAACAAGTTATGAACTTTTTTTCATGAAATCATTGTTTTTTGTTTCTTGCCACCTTCTATATGTATTTTTCATTCTTTATGCTTGATGCTGCTACAAGAGAATATTAGATCTCATTATTTTCATTTTAATATTTTACTTCTAATTGTACCGTTCTGTTGAAATGTTTGTATTAAAGAAAATACTTCTCAGACTATTTCTTTTGATTTGAAATATTCCAACAATTCTGTGTGTTTTTAAGACTGATTATGTTCTCATTCCACTATATTCTTTTCTCAGCCTTTTATTAAAATTAAAAACTGAAAATATTGGTTGTTTTGGGTATACGGTGTTGGAAAATGTATTTATTGGCATATCCAGAAAAGCATGCTCAGTTGTTATTACATTTGATTTCTAATTATATGTAAAATCACTGTTGCATACTGATGTCAATGCAGAATGAAATCTTCTTTCTCTCTGATAAACTTAATAATTAATTTGTATTTGCAAATACTGAGACTGGGGTTTGATGTGTAAATATTTAATTCTATGAATATATAAAAATAATTATTTATGGCCTAATGTATTTCTGTTTTATATTTCTTTAACAATACTGCATGTTGAATTGAAACATTTTTTCTATTTCCTTTTATAGGTATGAAAAGTTATGAATGGGGCTTAGTTGAAATGCAAGGAAGGGGCTAAACTAATCTTGACATTTATTAGGTGTGTATATTTAGGTTTTTCTTTCATATTTTCAAGTTTTTTTTTTAATTCAATTACCACTTTGTATTCATATTTAAATGTGTTCCAATGTAATTGATGAGAAAAAAGTAACATGAATTATAAATTGGTCCTTTGACCTTGAATTGGAGAAGTGTGTCTGCATACAACAAGTTATGAACTTTTTTTCATGAAATCATTGTTTTTTGTTTCTTGCCACCTTCTATATGTATTTTTCATTCTTTATGCTTGATGCTGCTACAAGAGAATATTAGATCTCATTATTTTTATTTTAATATTTTACTTCTAATTGTACCGTTCTGTTGAAATGTTTGTATTAAAGAAAATACTTCTCAGACTATTTCTTTTGATTTGAAATATTCCAACAATTCTGTGTGTTTTTAAGACTGATTATGTTCTCATTCCACTATATTCTTTTCTCAGCCTTTTATTAAAATTAAAAACTGAAAATATTGGTTGTTTTGGGTATACGGTGTTGGAAAATGTATTTATTGGCATATCCAGAAAAGCATGCTCAGTTGTTATTACATTTGATTTCTAATTATATGTAAAATCACTGTTGCATACTGATGTCAATGCAGAATAAAATCTTCTTTCTCTCTGATAAACTTAATAATTAATTTGTATTTTCAAATACTGAGACTGGGGTTTGATGTGTAAATATTTAATTCTATGAATATTTAAAAATAATTATTTATGGCCTAATGTATTTCTGTTTTATATTTCTTTAACAATACTGCATGTTGAATTGAAACATTTTTTCTATTTCCTTTTATAGGTATGAAAAGTTATGAATGGGGCTTAGTTGAAATGCAAGGAAGGGGCTAAACTAATCTTGACATTTATTAGGTGTGTATATTTAGGTTTTTCTTTCATATTTTCAAGTTTTTTTTTTAATTCAATTACCACTTTGTATTCATATTTAAATGTGTTCCAATGTAATTGATGAGAAAAAAGTAACATGAATTATAAATTGGTCCTTTGACCTTGAATTGGAGAAGTGTGTCTGCATACAACAAGTTATGAACTTTTTTTCATGAAATCATTGTTTTTTGTTTCTTGCCACCTTCTATATGTATTTTTCATTCTTTATGCTTGATGCTGCTACAAGAGAATATTAGATCTCATTATTTTTATTTTAATATTTTACTTCTAATTGTACCGTTCTGTTGAAATGTTTGTATTAAAGAAAATACTTCTCAGACTATTTCTTTTGATTTGAAATATTCCAACAATTCTGTGTGTTTTTAAGACTGATTATGTTCTCATTCCACTATATTCTTTTCTCAGCCTTTTATTAAAATTAAAAACTGAAAATATTGGTTGTTTTGGGTATACGGTGTTGGAAAATGTATTTATTGGCATATCCAGAAAAGCATGCTCAGTTGTTATTACATTTGATTTCTAATTATATGTAAAATCACTGTTGCATACTGATGTCAATGCAGAATGAAATCTTCTTTCTCTCTGATAAACTTAATAATTAATTTGTATTTGCAAATACTGAGACTGGGGTTTGATGTGTAAATATTTAATTCTATGAATATTTAAAAATAATTATTTATGGCCTAATGTATTTCTGTTTTATATTTCTTTAACAATACTGCATGTTGAATTGAAACATTTTTTCTATTTCCTTTTATAGGTATGAAAAGTTATGAATGGGGCTTAGTTGAAATGCAAGGAAGGGGCTAAACTAATCTTGACATTTATTAGGTGTGTATATTTAGGTTTTTCTTTCATATTTTCAAGTTTTTTTTTAATTCAATTACCACTTTGTATTCATATTTAAATGTGTTCCAATGTAATTGATGAGAAAAAAGTAACATGAATTATAAATTGGTCCTTTGACCTTGAATTGGAGAAGTGTGTCTGCATACAACAAGTTATGAACTTTTTTTCATGAAATCATTGTTTTTTGTTTCTTGCCACCTTCTATATGTATTTTTCATTCTTTATGCTTGATGCTGCTACAAGAGAATATTAGATCTCATTATTTTCATTTTAATATTTTACTTCTAATTGTACCGTTCTGTTGAAATGTTTGTATTAAAGAAAATACTTCTCAGACTATTTCTTTTGATTTGAAATATTCCAACAATTCTGTGTGTTTTTAAGACTGATTATGTTCTCATTCCACTATATTCTTTTCTCAGCCTTTTATTAAAATTAAAAACTGAAAATATTGGTTGTTTTGGGTATACGGTGTTGGAAAATGTATTTATTGGCATATCCAGAAAAGCATGCTCAGTTGTTATTACATTTGATTTCTAATTATATGTAAAATCACTGTTGCATACTGATGTCAATGCAGAATGAAATCTTCTTTCTCTCTGATAAACTTAATAATTAATTTGTATTTGCAAATACTGAGACTGGGGTTTGATGTGTAAATATTTAATTCTATGAATATATAAAAATAATTATTTATGGCCTAATGTATTTCTGTTTTATATTTCTTTAACAATACTGCATGTTGAATTGAAACATTTTTTCTATTTCCTTTTATAGGTATGAAAAGTTATGAATGGGGCTTAGTTGAAATGCAAGGAAGGGGCTAAACTAATCTTGACATTTATTAGGTGTGTATATTTAGGTTTTTCTTTCATATTTTCAAGTTTTTTTTTTAATTCAATTACCACTTTGTATTCATATTTAAATGTGTTCCAATGTAATTGATGAGAAAAAAGTAACATGAATTATAAATTGGTCCTTTGACCTTGAATTGGAGAAGTGTGTCTGCATACAACAAGTTATGAACTTTTTTTCATGAAATCATTGTTTTTTGTTTCTTGCCACCTTCTATATGTATTTTTCATTCTTTATGCTTGATGCTGCTACAAGAGAATATTAGATCTCATTATTTTTATTTTAATATTTTACTTCTAATTGTACCGTTCTGTTGAAATGTTTGTATTAAAGAAAATACTTCTCAGACTATTTCTTTTGATTTGAAATATTCCAACAATTCTGTGTGTTTTTAAGACTGATTATGTTCTCATTCCACTATATTCTTTTCTCAGCCTTTTATTAAAATTAAAAACTGAAAATATTGGTTGTTTTGGGTATACGGTGTTGGAAAATGTATTTATTGGCATATCCAGAAAAGCATGCTCAGTTGTTATTACATTTGATTTCTAATTATATGTAAAATCACTGTTGCATACTGATGTCAATGCAGAATAAAATCTTCTTTCTCTCTGATAAACTTAATAATTAATTTGTATTTTCAAATACTGAGACTGGGGTTTGATGTGTAAATATTTAATTCTATGAATATTTAAAAATAATTATTTATGGCCTAATGTATTTCTGTTTTATATTTCTTTAACAATACTGCATGTTGAATTGAAACATTTTTTCTATTTCCTTTTATAGGTATGAAAAGTTATGAATGGGGCTTAGTTGAAATGCAAGGAAGGGGCTAAACTAATCTTGACATTTATTAGGTGTGTATATTTAGGTTTTTCTTTCATATTTTCAAGTTTTTTTTTAATTCAATTACCACTTTGTATTCATATTTAAATGTGTTCCAATGTAATTGATGAGAAAAAAGTAACATGAATTATAAATTGGTCCTTTGACCTTGAATTGGAGAAGTGTGTCTGCATACAACAAGTTATGAACTTTTTTTCATGAAATCATTGTTTTTTGTTTCTTGCCACCTTCTATATGTATTTTTCATTCTTTATGCTTGATGCTGCTACAAGAGAATATTAGATCTCATTATTTTCATTTTAATATTTTACTTCTAATTGTACCGTTCTGTTGAAATGTTTGTATTAAAGAAAATACTTCTCAGACTATTTCTTTTGATTTGAAATATTCCAACAATTCTGTGTGTTTTTAAGACTGATTATGTTCTCATTCCACTATATTCTTTTCTCAGCCTTTTATTAAAATTAAAAACTGAAAATATTGGTTGTTTTGGGTATATGGTGTTGGAAAATGTATTTTTTGGCATATCCAGAAGAGCATGCTCAGTTGTTATTACATTTGATTTCTAATTATATGTAAAATCTCTGTTGCATACTTATGTCAATGCAGAATGAAATCTTCTTTCTCTCTGATAAACTTAATAATTAATTTGTATTTGCAAATACTGAGACTGGGGTTTGATGTGTAAATATTTAATTCTATGAATATTTAAAAATAATTATTTATGGCCTAATGTATTTCTGTTTTATATTTCTTTAACAATACTGCATGTTGAATTGAAACATTTTTTCTATTTCCTTTTATAGGTATGAAAAGTTATGAATGGGGCTTAGTTGAAATGCAAGGAAGGAGCTAAACTAATCTTGACATTTATTAGGTGTGTATATTTATGTTTTTCTTTCATATTTTCAAGTTTTTTTTTAATTCAATTACCACTTTGTGTTCATATTTAAATGTGTTCCAATGTAAGGGATGAGAAAAAAGTAACATGAATTATAAATTGGTCCTTTGACCTTGAATTGGAGAAGTGTGTCTGCATACAACAAGTTATGAACTTTTTTTCATGAAATCAATGTTTTTTGTTTCTTGCCACCTTCTATATGTATTTTTCATTCTTAATGCTTGATGCTGCTACAAGAGAATATTAGATCTCATTATTTTCAGTTTAATATTTTACTTCTAATTGTACCGTTCTGTTGAAATGTCTGTATTAAAGAAAATACTTCTCAGACTATTTCTTTTGATTTGAAATATTCCAACAATTCTGTGTGTTTTTAAGACTGATTATGTTCTCATTCCACTATATTCTTTTCTCAGCCTTTTATTAAAATTAAAAACTGAAAATATTGGTTGTTTTGGGTATATGGTGTTGGAAAATGTATTTTTTGGCATATCCAGAAGAGCATGCTCAGTTGTTATTACATTTGATTTCTAATTATATGTAAAATCTCTGTTGCATACTGATGTCAATGCAGAATGAAATCTTCTTTCTCTCTGATAAACTTAATAATTAATTTGTATTTGCAAATACTGAGACTGGGGTTTGATGTGTAAATATTTAATTCTATGAATATTTAAAAATAATTATTTATGGCCTAATGTATTTCTGTTTTATATTTCTTTAACAATACTGCATGTTGAATTGAAACATTTTTTCTATTTCCTTTTATAGGTATGAAAAGTTATGAATGGGGCTTAGTTGAAATGCAAGGAAGGAGCTAAACTAATCTTGACATTTATTAGGTGTGTATATTTAGGTTTTCTTTCATATTTTCAAGTTTTCTTTAATTCAATTACCACTTTGTGTTCATATTTAAATGTGTTCCAATGTAAGGGATGAGAAAAAAGTAACATGAATTGTAAATTGGTCCTTTGACCTTGAATTGGAGAAGTGTGTCTGCATACAACAAGTTATGAACTTTTTTTCATGAAATCAATGTTTTTTGTTTCTTGCCACCTTCTATATGTATTTTTCATTCTTAATGCTTGATTCTGCTACAAGAGAATATTAGATCTCATTATTTTCATTTTAATATTTTACTTCTAATTGTACCGTTCTGTTGAAATGTCTGTATTAAAGAAAATACTTCTCAGACTATTTCTTTTGATTTGAAATATTCCAACAATTCTGTGTGTTTTTAAGACTGATTATGTTCTCATTCCACTATATTCTTTTCTCAGCCTTTTATTAAAATTAAAAACTGAAAATATTGGTTGTTTTGGATATATGGTGTTGGAAAATGTATTTTTTGGCATATCCAGAAGAGCATGCTCAGTTGTTATTACATTTGATTTCTAATTATATGTAAAATCTCTGTTGCATACTGATGTCAATGCAGAATGAAATCTTCTTTCTCTCTGATAAACTTAATAATTAATTTGTATTTGCAAATACTGAGACTGGGGTTTGATGTGTAAATATTTAATTCTATGAATATTTAAAAATAATTATTTATGGCCTAATGTATTTCTGTTTTATATTTCTTTAACAATACTGCATGTTGAATTGAAACATTTTTTCTATTTCCTTTTATAGGTATGAAAAGTTATGAATGGGGCTTAGTTGAAATGCAAGGAAGGAGCTAAACTAATCTTGACATTTATTAGGTGTGTATATTTATGTTTTTCTTTCATATTTTCAAGTTTTTTTTAATTCAATTATCACTTTGTGTTCATATTTAAATGTGTTCCAATGTAAGGGATGAGAAAAAAGTAACATGAATTATAAATTGGTCCTTTGACCTTGAATTGGAGAAGTGTGTCTGCATACAACAAGTTATGAACTTTTTTCCATGAAATCAATGTTTTTTGTTTCTTGCCACCTTCTATATGTATTTTTCATTCTTAATGCTTGATGCTGCTACAAGAGAATATTAGATCTCATTATTTTCATTTTAATATTTTACTTCTAATTGTACCGTTCTGTTGAAATGTTTGTATTAAAGAAAATACTTCTCAGACTATTTCTTTTGATTTGAAATATTCCAACAATTCTGTGTGTTTTTAAGACTGGTTATGTTCTCATTCCACTATATTCTTTTCTCAGCCTTTTATTAAAATTAAAAACTGAAAATATTGGTTGTTTTGGGTATATGGTGTTGGAAAATGTATTTTTTGGCATATCCAGAAGAGCATGCTCAGTTGTTATTACATTTGATTTCTAATTATATGTAAAATCTCTGTTGCATACTGATGTCAATACAGAAGTAAATCTTCTTTCTCTCTGATAAACTTAATAATTAATTTGTATTTGCAAATACTGAGACTGGGGTTTGATGTGTAAATATTTAATTCTATGAATATTTAAAAATAATTATTTATGGCCTAATGTATTTCTGTTTTATATTTCTTTAACAATACTGCATGTTGAATTGAAACATTTTTTCTATTTCCTTTTATAGGTATGAAAAGTTATGAATGGGGCTTAGTTGAAATGCAAGGAAGGAGCTAAACTAATCTTGACATTTATTAGGTGTGTATATTTAGGTTTTTCTTTCATATTTTCAAGTTTTTTTTTTTAATTCAATTACCACTTTGTATTCATATTTAAATGTGTTCCAATGTAATTGATGAGAAAAAAGTAACATGAATTATAAATTGGTCCTTTGACCTTGAATTGGAGAAGTGTGTCTGCATACAACAAGTTATGAACTTTTTTTCATGAAATCATTGTTTTTTGTTTCTTGCCACCTTCTATATGTATTTTTCATTCTTTATGCTTGATGCTGCTACAAGAGAATATTAGATCTCATTATTTTCATTTTAATATTTTACTTCTAATTGTACCGTTCTGTTGAAATGTTTGTATTAAAGAAAATACTTCTCAGACTATTTCTTTTGATTTGAAATATTCCAACAATTCTGTGTGTTTTTAAGACTGATTATGTTCTCATTCCACTATATTCTTTTCTCAGCCTTTTATTAAAATTAAAAACTGAAAATATTGGTTGTTTTGGGTATACGGTGTTGGAAAATGTATTTATTGGCATATCCAGAACAGCATGCTCAGTTGTTATTACATTTGATTTCTAATTATATGTAAAATCACTGTTGCATACTGATGTCAATGCAGAATGAAATCTTCTTTCTCTCTGATAAACTTAATAATTAATTTGTATTTGCAAATACTGAGACTGGGGTTTGATGTGTAAATATTTAATTCTATGAATATATAAAAATAATTATTAATGGCCTAATGTATTTCTGTTTTATATTTCTTTAACAATACTGCATGTTGAATTGAAACATTTTTTGTATTTTCTTTTATAGGTATGAAAAGTTATGAATGGGGCTTAGTTGAAATGCAAGGAAGGAGCTAAACTAATCTTGACATTTATTAGGTGTGTATATTTAGGTTTTTCTTTCATATTTTCAAGTTTTTTTTTAATTCAATTACCACTTTGTATTCATATTTAAATGTGTTCCAATGTAATTGATGAGAAAAAAGTAACATGAATTATAAATTGGTCCTTTGACCTTGAATTGGAGAAGTGTGTCTGCATACAACAAGTTATGAACTTTTTTTCATGAAATCATTGTTTTTTGTTTCTTGCCACCTTCTATATGTATTTTTCATTCTTTATGCTTGATGCTGCTACAAGAGAATATTAGATCTCATTATTTTCATTTTAATATTTTACTTCTAATTGTACCGTTCTGTTGAAATGTTTGTATTAAAGAAAATACTTCTCAGACTATTTCTTTTGATTTGAAATATTCCAACAATTCTGTGTGTTTTTAAGACTGATTATGTTCTCATTCCACTATATTCTTTTCTCAGCCTTTTATTAAAATTAAAAACTGAAAATATTGGTTGTTTTGGGTATACGGTGTTGGAAAATGTATTTATTGGCATATCCAGAAAAGCATGCTCAGTTGTTATTACATTTGATTTCTAATTATATGTAAAATCTCTGTTGCATACTGATGTCAATGCAGAATGAAATCTTCTTTCTCTCTGATAAACTTAATAATTAATTTGTATTTGCAAATACTGAGACTGGGGTTTGATGTCTAAATATTTAATTCTATGAATATTTAAAAATAATTATTTATGGCCTAATGTATTTCTGTTTTATATTTCTTTAACAATACTGCATGTTGAATTGAAACATTTTTTCTATTTCCTTTTATAGGTATGAAAAGTTATGAATGGGGCTTAGTTGAAATGCAAGGAAGGAGCTAAACTAATCTTGACATTTATTAGGTGTGTATATTTAGGTTTTCTTTCATATTTTCAAGTTTTTTTTAATTGAATTACCACTTTGTGTTCATATTTAAATGTGTTCCAATGTAAGGGATGAGAAAAAAGTAACATGAATTATAAATTGGTCCTTTGACCTTGAATTGGAGAAGTGTGTCTGCATACAACAAGTTATGAACTTTTTATCATGAAATCAATGTTTTTTGTTTCTTGCCACCTTCTATATGTATTTTTCATTCTTTATGCTTGATGCTGCTACAAGAGAATATTAGATCTCATTATTTTCATTTTAATATTTTACTTCTAATTGTACCGTTCTGTTGAAATGTTTGTATTAAAGAAAATACTTCTCAGACTATTTCTTTTGATTTGAAATATTCCAACAATTCTGTGTGTTTTGAAGACTGATTATGTTCTCATTCCACTATATTCTTTTCTCGGCCTTTTATTAAAATTAAAAACTGAAAATATTGGTTGTTTTGGGTATACGGTGTTGGAAAATGTATTTTCTGGCATATCCAGAAAAGCATGCTCATTTATTATTACATTTGATTTCTAATTATATGTAAAATCACTGTTGCATACTGATGTCAATGCAGAATGAAATCTTCTTTCTCTCTGATAAACTTAATAATTAATTTGTATTTGCAAATACTGAGACTGGGGTTTGATGTGTAAATATTTAATTCTATGAATATTTAAAAATAATTATTTATGGCCTAATGTATTTCTGTTTTATATTTCTTTAACAATACTGCATGTTGAATTGAAACATTTTTTCTATTTCCTTTTATAGGTATGAAAAGTTATGAATGGGGCTTAGTTGAAATGCAAGGAAGGAGCTAAACTAATCTTGACATTTATTAGGTGTGTATATTTAGGTTTTCTTTCATATTTTCAAGTTTTCTTTAATTCAATTACCACTTTGTGTTCATATTTAAATGTGTTTCCAATGTAAGGGATGAGAAAAAAGTAACATGAATTATAAATTGGTCCTTTGACCTTGAATTGGAGAAGTGTGTCTGCATACAACAAGTTATGAACTTTTTTTCATGAAATCAATGTTTTTTGTTTCTTGCCACCTTCTATATGTATTTTTCATTCTTAATGCTTGATGCTGCTACAAAAGAATATTAGATCTCATTATTTTCATTTTAATATTTTACTTCTAATTGTACCGTTCTGTTGAAATGTTTGTATTAAAGAAAATACTTCTCAGACTATTTCTTTTGATTTGAAATATTCCAACAATTCTGTGTGTTTTTAAGACTGGTTATGTTCTCATTCCACTATATTCTTTTCTCAGCCTTTTATTAAAATTAAAAACTGAAAATATTGGTTGTTTTGGGTATATGGTGTTGGAAAATGTATTTTTTGGCATATCCAGAAGAGCATGCTCAGTTGTTATTACATTTGATTTCTAATTATATGTAAAATCTCTGTTGCATACTGATGTCAATGCAGAATGAAATCTTCTTTCTCTCTGATAAACTTAATAATTAATTTGTATTTGCAAATACTGAGACTGGGGTTTGATGTCTAAATATTTAATTCTATGAATATTTAAAAATAATTATTTATGGCCTAATGTATTTCTGTTTTATATTTCTTTAACAATACTGCATGTTGAATTGAAACATTTTTTCTATTTCCTTTTATAGGTATGAAAAGTTATGAATGGGGCTTAGTTGAAATGCAAGGAAGGAGCTAAACTAATCTTGACATTTATTAGGTGTGTATATTTAGGTTTTTCTTTCATATTTTCAAGTTTTTTTTAATTGAATTACCACTTTGTGTTCATATTTAAATGTGTTCCAATGTAAGGGATGAGAAAAAAGTAACATGAATTATAAATTGGTCCTTTGACCTTGAATTGGAGAAGTGTGTCTGCATACAACAAGTTATGAACTTTTTTTCATGAAATCAATGTTTTTTGTTTCTTGCCACCTTCTATATGTATTTTTCATTCTTTATGCTTGATGCTGCTACAAGAGAATATTAGATCTCATTATTTTCATTTTAATATTTTACTTCTAATTGTACCGTTCTGTTGAAATGTTTGTATTAAAGAAAATACTTCTCAGACTATTTCTTTTGATTTGAAATATTCCAACAATTCTGTGTGTTTTGAAGACTGATTATGTTCTCATTCCACTATATTCTTTTCTCGGCCTTTTATTAAAATTAAAAACTGAAAATATTGGTTGTTTTGGGTATACGGTGTTGGAAAATGTATTTTCTGGCATATCCAGAAAAGCATGCTCATTTATTATTACATTTGATTTCTAATTATATGTAAAATCACTGTTGCATACTGATGTCAATGCAGAATGAAATCTTCTTTCTCTCTGATAAACTTAATAATTAATTTGTATTTGCAAATACTGAGACTGGGGTTTGATGTCTAAATATTTAATTCTATGAATATTTAAAAATAATTATTTATGGCCTAATGTATTTCTGTTTTATATTTCTTTAACAATACTGCATGTTGAATTGAAACATTTTTTCTATTTCCTTTTATAGGTATGAAAAGTTATGAATGGGGCTTAGTTGAAATGCAAGGAAGGAGCTAAACTAATCTTGACATTTATTAGGTGTGTATATTTAGGTTTTTCTTTCATATTTTCAAGTTTTTTTTAATTGAATTACCACTTTGTGTTCATATTTAAATGTGTTCCAATGTAAGGGATGAGAAAAAAGTAACATGAATTATAAATTGGTCCTTTGACCTTGAATTGGAGAAGTGTGTCTGCATACAACAAGTTATGAACTTTTTTTCTTGAAATCAATGTTTTTTGTTTCTTGCCACCTTCTATATCTATTTTTTATTCTTTATGCTTGATGCTGCTACAAGAGAATATTAGATCTCATTATTTTCATTTAATATTTTACTTCTAATTGTACCGTTCTGTTGAAATGTTTGTATTAAAGAAAATACTTCTCAGACTATTTCTTTTGATTTGAAATATTCCAACAATTCTGTGTGTTTTGAAGACTGATTATGTTCTCATTCCACTATATTCTTTTCTCAGCCTTTTATTAAATTGAAAAACTGAAAATATTGGTTGTTTTGGGTATACGGTGTTGGAAAATGTATTTTTTGGCATATCCAGAAAAGCATGCTCAGTTATTATTACATTTGATTTCTAATTATATGTAAAATCTCTGTTGCATACTGATGTCAATGCAGAATGAAATCTTCTTTCTCTCTGATAAACTTAATAATTAATTTGTATTTGCAAATACTGAGACTGGGGTTTGATGTGTAAATATTTAATTCTATGAATATTTAAAAATTATTATTTATGGCCTAATGTATTTCTGTTTTATATTTCTTTAACAATACTGCATGTTGAATTGAAACATTTTTTGTATTTTCTTTTATAGGTATGAAAAGTTATGAATGGGGCTTAGTTGAAATGCAAGGAAGGAGCTAAACTAATCTTGACATTTATTAGGTGTGTATATTTAGGTTTTTCTTTCATATTTTCAAGTTTTTTTTTTAATTCAATTACCACTTTGTATTCATATTTAAATGTGTTCCAATGTAATTGATGAGAAAAAAGTAACATGAATTATAAATTGGTCCTTTGACCTTGAATTGGAGAAGTGTGTCTGCATACAACAAGTTATGAACTTTTTTTCATGAAATCATTGTTTTTTGTTTCTTGCCACCTTCTATATGTATTTTTCATTCTTTATGCTTGATGCTGCTACAAGAGAATATTAGATCTCATTATTTTCATTTTAATATTTTACTTCTAATTGTACCGTTCTGTTGAAATGTTTGTATTAAAGAAAATACTTCTCAGACTATTTCTTTTGATTTGAAATATTCCAACAATTCTGTGTGTTTTTAAGACTGATTATGTTCTCATTCCACTATATTCTTTTCTCAGCCTTTTATTAAAATTAAAAACTGAAAATATTGGTTGTTTTGGGTATACGGTGTTGGAAAATGTATTTATTGGCATATCCAGAAAAGCATGCTCAGTTGTTATTACATTTGATTTCTAATTATATGTAAAATCACTGTTGCATACTGATGTCAATGCAGAATGAAATCTTCTTTCTCTCTGATAAACTTAATAATTAATTTGTATTTTCAAATACTGAGACTGGGGTTTGATGTGTAAATATTTAATTCTATGAATATTTAAAAATAATTATTTATGGCCTAATGTATTTCTGTTTTATATTTCTTTAACAATACTGCATGTTGAATTGAAAAATTTTTTCTATTTCCTTTTATAGGTATGAAAAGTTATGAATGGGGCTTAGTTGAAATGCAAGGAAGGGGCTAAACTAATCTTGACATTTATTAGGTGTGTATATTTAGGTTTTTCTTTCATATTTTCAAGTTTTTTTTTAATTCAATTACCACTTTGTATTCATATTTAAATGTGTTCCAATGTAATTGATGAGAAAAAAGTAACATGAATTATAAATTGGTCCTTTGACCTTGAATTGGAGAAGTGTGTCTGCATACAACAAGTTATGAACTTTTTTTCATGAAATCATTGTTTTTTGTTTCTTGTCACCTTCTATATGTATTTTTCATTCTTTATGCTTGATGCTGCTACAAGAGAATATTAGATCTCATTATTTTCATTTTAATATTTTACTTCTAATTGTACCGTTCTGTTGAAATGTTTGTATTAAAGAAAATACTTCTCAGACTATTTCTTTTGATTTGAAATATTCCAACAATTCTGTGTGTTTTTAAGACTGATTATGTTCTCATTCCACTATATTCTTTTCTCAGCCTTTTATTAAAATTAAAAACTGAAAATATTGGTTGTTTTGGGTATACGGTGTTGGAAAATGTATTTATTGGCATATCCAGAAAAGCATGCTCAGTTGTTATTACATTTGATTTCTAATTATATGTAAAATCACTGTTGCATACTGATGTCAATGCAGAATGAAATCTTCTTTCTCTCTGATAAACTTAATAATTAATTTGTATTTGCAAATACTGAGACTGGGGTTTGATGTGTAAATATTTAATTCTATGAATATATAAAAATAATTATTTATGGCCTAATGTATTTCTGTTTTATATTTCTTTAACAATACTGCATGTTGAATTGAAACATTTTTTGTATTTTCTTTTATAGGTATGAAAAGTTATGAATGGGGCTTAGTTGAAATGCAAGGAAGGAGCTAAACTAATCTTGACATTTATTAGGTGTCTATATTTAGGTTTTTCTTTCATATTTTCAAGTTTTTTTTTTAATTCAATTACCACTTTGTATTCATATTTAAATGTGTTCCAATGTAATTGATGAGAAAAAAGTAACATGAATTATAAATTGGTCCTTTGACCTTGAATTGGAGAAGTGTGTCTGCATACAACAAGTTATGAACTTTTTTTCATGAAATCATTGTTTTTTGTTTCTTGTCACCTTCTATATGTATTTTTCATTCTTTATGCTTGATGCTGCTACAAGAGAATATTAGATCTCATTATTTTCATTTTAATATTTTACTTCTAATTGTACCGTTCTGTTGAAATGTTTGTATTAAAGAAAATACTTCTCAGACTATTTCTTTTGATTTGAAATATTCCAACAATTCTGTGTGTTTTTAAGACTGATTATGTTCTCATTCCACTATATTCTTTTCTCAGCCTTTTATTAAAATTAAAAACTGAAAATATTGGTTGTTTTGGGTATACGGTGTTGGAAAATGTATTTATTGGCATATCCAGAAAAGCATGCTCAGTTGTTATTACATTTGATTTCTAATTATATGTAAAATCACTGTTGCATACTGATGTCAATGCAGAATGAAATCTTCTTTCTCTCTGATAAACTTAATAATTAATTTGTATTTTCAAATACTGAGACTGGGGTTTGATGTGTAAATATTTAATTCTATGAATATTTAAAAATAATTATTTATGGCCTAATGTATTTCTGTTTTATATTTCTTTAACAATACTGCATGTTGAATTGAAACATTTTTTCTATTTCCTTTTATAGGTATGAAAAGTTATGAATGGGGCTTAGTTGAAATGCAAGGAAGGGGCTAAACTAATCTTGACATTTATTAGGTGTGTATATTTAGGTTTTTCTTTCATATTTTCAAGTTTTTTTTTAATTCAATTACCACTTTGTATTCATATTTAAATGTGTTCCAATGTAATTGATGAGAAAAAAGTAACATGAATTATAAATTGGTCCTTTGACCTTGAATTGGAGAAGTGTGTCTGCATACAACAAGTTATGAACTTTTTTTCATGAAATCATTGTTTTTTGTTTCTTGTCACCTTCTATATGTATTTTTCATTCTTTATGCTTGATGCTGCTACAAGAGAATATTAGATCTCATTATTTTCATTTTAATATTTTACTTCTAATTGTACCGTTCTGTTGAAATGTTTGTATTAAAGAAAATACTTCTCAGACTATTTCTTTTGATTTGAAATATTCCAACAATTCTGTGTGTTTTTAAGACTGATTATGTTCTCATTCCACTATATTCTTTTCTCAGCCTTTTATTAAAATTAAAAACTGAAAATATTGGTTGTTTTGGGTATACGGTGTTGGAAAATGTATTTATTGGCATATCCAGAAAAGCATGCTCAGTTGTTATTACATTTGATTTCTAATTATATGTAAAATCACTGTTGCATACTGATGTCAATGCAGAATGAAATCTTCTTTCTCTCTGATAAACTTAATAATTAATTTGTATTTGCAAATACTGAGACTGGGGTTTGATGTGTAAATATTTAATTCTATGAATATATAAAAATAATTATTTATGGCCTAATGTATTTCTGTTTTATATTTCTTTAACAATACTGCATGTTGAATTGAAACATTTTTTGTATTTTCTTTTATAGGTATGAAAAGTTATGAATGGGGCTTAGTTGAAATGCAAGGAAGGAGCTAAACTAATCTTGACATTTATTAGGTGTCTATATTTAGGTTTTTCTTTCATATTTTCAAGTTTTTTTTTTAATTCAATTACCACTTTGTATTCATATTTAAATGTGTTCCAATGTAATTGATGAGAAAAAAGTAACATGAATTATAAATTGGTCCTTTGACCTTGAATTGGAGAAGTGTGTCTGCATACAACAAGTTATGAACTTTTTTTCATGAAATCATTGTTTTTTGTTTCTTGTCACCTTCTATATGTATTTTTCATTCTTTATGCTTGATGCTGCTACAAGAGAATATTAGATCTCATTATTTTCATTTTAATATTTTACTTCTAATTGTACCGTTCTGTTGAAATGTTTGTATTAAAGAAAATACTTCTCAGACTATTTCTTTTGATTTGAAATATTCCAACAATTCTGTGTGTTTTTAAGACTGATTATGTTCTCATTCCACTATATTCTTTTCTCAGCCTTTTATTAAAATTAAAAACTGAAAATATTGGTTGTTTTGGGTATACAGTGTTGGAAAATGTATTTATTGGCATATCCAGAAAAGCATGCTCAGTTGTTATTACATTTGATTTCTAATTATATGTAAAATCACTGTTGCATACTGATGTCAATGCAGAATGAAATCTTCTTTCTCTCTGATAAACTTAATAATTAATTTGTATTTTCAAATACTGAGACTGGGGTTTGATGTGTAAATATTTAATTCTATGAATATTTAAAAATAATTATTTATGGCCTAATGTATTTCTGTTTTATATTTCTTTAACAATACTGCATGTTGAATTGAAACATTTTTTCTATTTCCTTTTATAGGTATGAAAAGTTATGAATGGGGCTTAGTTGAAATGCAAGGAAGGGGCTAAACTAATCTTGACATTTATTAGGTGTGTATATTTAGGTTTTTCTTTCATATTTTCAAGTTTTTTTTTAATTCAATTACCACTTTGTATTCATATTTAAATGTGTTCCAATGTAATTGATGAGAAAAAAGTAACATGAATTATAAATTGGTCCTTTGACCTTGAATTGGAGAAGTGTGTCTGCATACAACAAGTTATGAACTTTTTTTCATGAAATCATTGTTTTTTGTTTCTTGCCACCTTCTATATGTATTTTTCATTCTTTATGCTTGATGCTGCTACAAGAGAATATTAGATCTCATTATTTTCATTCTAATATTTTATTTCTAATTGTACCGTTCTGTTGAAATGTTTGTATTAAAGAAAATACTTCTCAGACTATTTCTTTTGATTTGAAATATTCCAACAATTCTGTGTGTTTTTAAGACTGATTATGTTCTCATTCCACTATATTCTTTTCTCAGCCTTTTATTAAAATTAAAAACTGAAAATATTGGTTGTTTTGGGTATATGGTGTTGGAAAATGTATTTTTTGGCATATCCAGAAGAGCATGCTCAGTTGTTATTACATTTGATTTCTAATTATATGTAAAATCTCTGTTGCATACTTATGTCAATGCAGAATGAAATCTTCTTTCTCTCTGATAAACTTAATAATTAATTTGTATTTGCAAATACTGAGACTGGGGTTTGATGTGTAAATATTTAATTCTATGAATATTTAAAAATAATTATTTATGGCCTAATGTATTTCTGTTTTATATTTCTTTAACAATACTGCATGTTGAATTGAAACATTTTTTCTATTTCCTTTTATAGGTATGAAAAGTTATGAATGGGGCTTAGTTGAAATGCAAGGAAGGAGCTAAACTAATCTTGACATTTATTAGGTGTGTATATTTAGGTTTTTCTTTCATATTTTCAAGTTTTCTTTAATTCAATTACCACTTTGTGTTCATATTTAAATGTGTTCCAATGTAAGGGATGAGAAAAAAGTAACATGAATTGTAAATTGGTCCTTTGACCTTGAATTGGAGAAGTGTGTCTGCATACAACAAGTTATGAACTTTTTTTCATGAAATCATTGTTTTTTGTTTCTTGCCACCTTCTATATGTATTTTTCATTCTTTATGCTTGATGCTGCTACAAGAGAATATTAGATCTCATTATTTTCATTTTAATATTTTACTTCTAATTGTACCGTTCTGTTGAAATGTTTGTATTAAAGAAAATACTTCTCAGACTATTTCTTTTGATTTGAAATATTCCAACAATTCTGTGTGTTTTTAAGACTGATTATGTTCTCATTCCACTATATTCTTTTCTCAGCCTTTTATTAAAATTAAAAACTGAAAATATTGGTTGTTTTGGGTATACGGTGTTGGAAAATGTATTTATTGGCATATCCAGAAAAGCATGCTCAGTTGTTATTACATTTGATTTCTAATTATATGTAAAATCACTGTTGCATACTGATGTCAATGCAGAATGAAATCTTCTTTCTCTCTGATAAACTTAATAATTAATTTGTATTTGCAAATACTGAGACTGGGGTTTGATGTCTAAATATTTAATTCTATGAATATTTAAAAATAATTATTTATGGCCTAATGTATTTCTGTTTTATATTTCTTTAACAATACTGCATGTTGAATTGAAACATTTTTTCTATTTCCTTTTATAGGTATGAAAAGTTATGAATGGGGCTTAGTTGAAATGCAAGGAAGGGGCTAAACTAATCTTGACATTTATTAGGTGTGTATATTTAGGTTTTTCTTTCATATTTTCAAGTTTTTTTTTAATTCAATTACCACTTTGTATTCATATTTAAATGTGTTCCAATGTAATTGATGAGAAAAAAGTAACATGAATTATAAATTGGTCCTTTGACCTTGAATTGGAGAAGTGTGTCTGCATACAACAAGTTATGAACTTTTTTTCATGAAATCATTGTTTTTTGTTTCTTGCCACCTTCTATATGTATTTTTCATTCTTTATGCTTGATGCTGCTACAAGAGAATATTAGATCTCATTATTTTCATTCTAATATTTTACTTCTAATTGTACCGTTCTGTTGAAATGTTTGTATTAAAGAAAATACTTCTCAGACTATTTCTTTTGATTTGAAATATTCCAACAATTCTGTGTGTTTTTAAGACTGATTATGTTCTCATTCCACTATATTCTTTTCTCAGCCTTTTATTAAAATTAAAAACTGAAAATATTGGTTGTTTTGGGTATATGGTGTTGGAAAATGTATTTTTTGGCATATCCAGAAGAGCATGCTCAGTTGTTATTACATTTGATTTCTAATTATATGTAAAATCTCTGTTGCATACTTATGTCAATGCAGAATGAAATCTTCTTTCTCTCTGATAAACTTAATAATTAATTTGTATTTGCAAATACTGAGACTGGTGTTTGATGTGTAAATATTTAATTCTATGAATATTTAAAAATAATTATTTATGGCCTAATGTATTTCTGTTTTATATTTCTTTAACAATACTGCATGTTGAATTGAAACATTTTTTCTATTTCCTTTTATAGGTATGAAAAGTTATGAATGGGGCTTAGTTGAAATGCAAGGAAGGAGCTAAACTAATCTTGACATTTATTAGGTGTGTATATTTAGGTTTTTCTTTCATATTTTCAAGTTTTCTTTAATTCAATTACCACTTTGTGTTCATATTTAAATGTGTTCCAATGTAAGGGATGAGAAAAAAGTAACATGAATTGTAAATTGGTCCTTTGACCTTGAATTGGAGAAGTGTGTCTGCATACAACAAGTTATGAACTTTTTTTCATGAAATCATTGTTTTTTGTTTCTTGCCACCTTCTATATGTATTTTTCATTCTTTATGCTTGATGCTGCTACAAGAGAATATTAGATCTCATTATTTTCATTTTAATATTTTACTTCTAATTGTACCGTTCTGTTGAAATGTTTGTATTAAAGAAAATACTTCTCAGACTATTTCTTTTGATTTGAAATATTCCAACAATTCTGTGTGTTTTTAAGACTGATTATGTTCTCATTCCACTATATTCTTTTCTCAGCCTTTTATTAAAATTAAAAACTGAAAATATTGGTTGTTTTGGGTATACGGTGTTGGAAAATGTATTTATTGGCATATCCAGAAAAGCATGCTCAGTTGTTATTACATTTGATTTCTAATTATATGTAAAATCACTGTTGCATACTGATGTCAATGCAGAATGAAATCTTCTTTCTCTCTGATAAACTTAATAATTAATTTGTATTTGCAAATACTGAGACTGGGGTTTGATGTGTAAATATTTAATTCTATGAATATTTAAAAATAATTATTTATGGCCTAATGTATTTCTGTTTTATATTTCTTTAACAATACTGCATGTTGAATTGAAACATTTTTTCTATTTCCTTTTATAGGTATGAAAAGTTATGAATGGGGCTTAGTTGAAATGCAAGGAAGGAGTTAAACTAATCTTGACATTTATTAGGTGTGTATATTTAGGTTTTTCTTTCATATTTTCAAGTTTTCTTTAATTCAATTACCACTTTGTGTTCATATTTAAATGTGTTCCAATGTAAGGGATGAGAAAAAAGTAACATGAATTGTAAATTGGTCCTTTGACCTTGAATTGGAGAAGTGTGTCTGCATACAACAAGTTATGAACTTTTTTTCATGAAATCATTGTTTTTTGTTTCTTGCCACCTTCTATATGTATTTTTCATTCTTTATGCTTGATGCTGCTACAAGAGAATATTAGATCTCATTATTTTCATTTTAATATTTTACTTCTAATTGTACCGTTCTGTTGAAATGTTTGTATTAAAGAAAATACTTCTCAGACTATTTCTTTTGATTTGAAATATTCCAACAATTCTGTGTGTTTTTAAGACTGATTATGTTCTCATTCCACTATATTCTTTTCTCAGCCTTTTATTAAAATTAAAAACTGAAAATATTGGTTGTTTTGGGTATACGGTGTTGGAAAATGTATTTATTGGCATATCCAGAAAAGCATGCTCAGTTGTTATTACATTTGATTTCTAATTATATGTAAAATCACTGTTGCATACTGATGTCAATGCAGAATGAAATCTTCTTTCTCTCTGATAAACTTAATAATTAATTTGTATTTGCAAATACTGAGACTGGGGTTTGATGTGTAAATATTTAATTCTATGAATATTTAAAAATAATTATTTATGGCCTAATGTATTTCTGTTTTATATTTCTTTAACAATACTGCATGTTGAATTGAAACATTTTTTCTATTTCCTTTTATAGGTATGAAAAGTTATGAATGGGGCTTAGTTGAAATGCAAGGAAGGAGCTAAACTAATCTTGACATTTATTAGGTGTGTATATTTAGGTTTTTCTTTCATATTTTCAAGTTTTCTTTAATTCAATTACCACTTTGTGTTCATATTTAAATGTGTTCCAATGTAAGGGATGAGAAAAAAGTAACATGAATTATAAATTGGTCCTTTGACCTTGAATTGGAGAAGTGTGTCTGCATACAACAAGTTATGAACTTTTTTTCATGAAATCAATGTTTTTTGTTTCTTGCCACCTTCTATATGTATTTTTTATTCTTTATGCTTGATGCTGCTACAAGAGAATATTAGATCTCATTATTTTCATTTTAATATTTTACTTCTAATTGTACCGTTCTGTTGAAATGTTTGTATTAAAGAAAATACTTCTCAGACTATTTCTTTTCATATGAAATATTCCAACAATTCTGTGTGTTTTGAAGACTGATTATGTTCTCATTCCACTATATTCTTTTCTCAGCCTTTTATTAAATTGAAAAACTGAAAATATTGGTTGTTTTGGGTATACGGTGTTGGAAAATGTATTTTTTGGCATATCCAGAAAAGCATGCTCAGTTATTATTACATTTGATTTCTAATTATATGTAAAATCTCTGTTGCATACTGATGTCAATGCAGAATGAAATCTTCTTTCTCTCTGATAAACTTAATAATTAATTTGTATTTGCAAATACTGAGACTGGGGTTTGATGTGTAAATATTTAATTCTATGAATATTTAAAAATAATTATTTATGGCCTAATGTATTTCTGTTTTATATTTCTTTAACAATACTGCATGTTGAATTGAAACATTTTTTCTATTTCCTTTTATAGGTATGAAAAGTTATGAATAGGGCTTAGTTGAAATGCAAGGAAGGGGCTAAACTAATCTTGACATTTATTAGGTGTGTATATTTAGGTTTTTCTTTCATATTTTCAAGTTTTTTTTTAATTCAATTACCACTTTGTATTCATATTTAAATGTGTTCCAATGTAATTGATGAGAAAAAAGTAACATGAATTATAAATTGGTCCTTTGACCTTGAATTGGAGAAGTGTGTCTGCATACAACAAGTTATGAACTTTTTTTCATGAAATCAATGTTTTTTGTTTCTTGCCACCTTCTATATGTATTTTTCATTCTTAATGCTTGATGCTGCTACAAGAGAATATTAGATCTCATTATTTTCATTTTAATATTTTACTTCTAATTGTACCGTTCTGTTGAAATGTCTGTATTAAAGAAAATACTTCTCAGACTATTTTTTTTTATTTGAAATATTCCAACAATTCTGTGTGTTTTTAAGACTGGTTATGTTCTCATTCCACTATATTCTTTTCTCAGCCTTTTATTAAAATTAAAAACTGAAAATATTGGTTGTTTTGGGTATACGGTGTTGGAAAATGTATTTATTGGCATATCCAGAAAAGCATGCTCAGTTGTTATTACATTTGATTTCTAATTATATGTAAAATCACTGTTGCATACTGATGTCAATGCAGAATGAAATCTTCTTTCTCTCTGATAAACTTAATAATTAATTTGTATTTGCAAATACTGAGACTGGGGTTTGATGTGTAAATATTTAATTCTATGAATATATAAAAATAATTATTTATGGCCTAATGTATTTCTGTTTTATATTTCTTTAACAATACTGCATGTTGAATTGAAACATTTTTTGTATTTTCTTTTATAGGTATGAAAAGTTATGAATGGGGCTTAGTTGAAATGCAAGGAAGGAGCTAAACTAATCTTGACATTTATTAGGTGTGTATATTTAGGTTTTTCTTTCATATTTTCAAGTTTTTTTTTTAATTCAATTACCACTTTGTATTCATATTTAAATGTGTTCCAATGTAATTGATGAGAAAAAAGTAACATGAATTATAAATTGGTCCTTTGACCTTGAATTGGAGAAGTGTGTCTGCATACAACAAGTTATGAACTTTTTTTCATGAAATCATTGTTTTTTGTTTCTTGCCACCTTCTATATGTATTTTTCATTCTTTATGCTTGATGCTGCTACAAGAGAATATTAGATCTCATTATTTTCATTTTAATATTTTACTTCTAATTGTACCGTTCTGTTGAAATGTTTGTATTAAAGAAAATACTTCTCAGACTATTTCTTTTGATTTGAAATATTCCAACAATTCTGTGTGTTTTTAAGACTGATTATGTTCTCATTCCACTATATTCTTTTCTCAGCCTTTTATTAAAATTAAAAACTGAAAATATTGGTTGTTTTGGGTATACGGTGTTGGAAAATGTATTTATTGGCATATCCAGAAAAGCATGCTCAGTTGTTATTACATTTGATTTCTAATTATATGTAAAATCACTGTTGCATACTGATGTCAATGCAGAATGAAATCTTCTTTCTCTCTGATAAACTTAATAATTAATTTGTATTTTCAAATACTGAGACTGGGGTTTGATGTGTAAATATTTAATTCTATGAATATTTAAAAATAATTATTTATGGCCTAATGTATTTCTGTTTTATATTTCTTTAACAATACTGCATGTTGAATTGAAACATTTTTTCTATTTCCTTTTATAGGTATGAAAAGTTATGAATGGGGCTTAGTTGAAATGCAAGGAAGGGGCTAAACTAATCTTGACATTTATTAGGTGTGTATATTTAGGTTTTTCTTTCATATTTTCAAGTTTTTTTTTAATTCAATTACCACTTTGTATTCATATTTAAATGTGTTCCAATGTAATTGATGAGAAAAAAGTAACATGAATTATAAATTGGTCCTTTGACCTTGAATTGGAGAAGTGTGTCTGCATACAACAAGTTATGAACTTTTTTTCATGAAATCATTGTTTTTTGTTTCTTGCCACCTTCTATATGTATTTTTCATTCTTTATGCTTGATGCTGCTACAAGAGAATATTAGATCTCATTATTTTCATTTTAATATTTTACTTCTAATTGTACCGTTCTGTTGAAATGTTTGTATTAAAGAAAATACTTCTCAGACTATTTCTTTTGATTTGAAATATTCCAACAATTCTGTGTGTTTTTAAGACTGATTATGTTCTCATTCCACTATATTCTTTTCTCAGCCTTTTATTAAAATTAAAAACTGAAAATATTGGTTGTTTTGGGTATACGGTGTTGGAAAATGTATTTATTGGCATATCCAGAAAAGCATGCTCAGTTGTTATTACATTTGATTTCTAATTATATGTAAAATCACTGTTGCATACTGATGTCAATGCAGAATGAAATCTTCTTTCTCTCTGATAAACTTAATAATTAATTTGTATTTGCAAATACTGAGACTGGGGTTTGATGTGTAAATATTTAATTCTATGAATATATAAAAATAATTATTTATGGCCTAATGTATTTCTGTTTTATATTTCTTTAACAATACTGCATGTTGAATTGAAACATTTTTTGTATTTTCTTTTATAGGTATGAAAAGTTATGAATGGGGCTTAGTTGAAATGCAAGGAAGGAGCTAAACTAATCTTGACATTTATTAGGTGTGTATATTTAGGTTTTTCTTTCATATTTTCAAGTTTTTTTTTTAATTCAATTACCACTTTGTATTCATATTTAAATGTGTTCCAATGTAATTGATGAGAAAAAAGTAACATGAATTATAAATTGGTCCTTTGACCTTGAATTGGAGAAGTGTGTCTGCATACAACAAGTTATGAACTTTTTTTCATGAAATCATTGTTTTTTGTTTCTTGCCACCTTCTATATGTATTTTTCATTCTTTATGCTTGATGCTGCTACAAGAGAATATTAGATCTCATTATTTTCATTTTAATATTTTACTTCTAATTGTACCGTTCTGTTGAAATGTTTGTATTAAAGAAAATACTTCTCAGACTATTTCTTTTGATTTGAAATATTCCAACAATTCTGTGTGTTTTTAAGACTGATTATGTTCTCATTCCACTATATTCTTTTCTCAGCCTTTTATTAAAATTAAAAACTGAAAATATTGGTTGTTTTGGGTATACGGTGTTGGAAAATGTATTTATTGGCATATCCAGAAAAGCATGCTCAGTTGTTATTACATTTGATTTCTAATTATATGTAAAATCACTGTTGCATACTGATGTCAATGCAGAATGAAATCTTCTTTCTCTCTGATAAACTTAATAATTAATTTGTATTTTCAAATACTGAGACTGGGGTTTGATGTGTAAATATTTAATTCTATGAATATTTAAAAATAATTATTTATGGCCTAATGTATTTCTGTTTTATATTTCTTTAACAATACTGCATGTTGAATTGAAACATTTTTTCTATTTCCTTTTATAGGTATGAAAAGTTATGAATGGGGCTTAGTTGAAATGCAAGGAAGGGGCTAAACTAATCTTGACATTTATTAGGTGTGTATATTTAGGTTTTTCTTTCATATTTTCAAGTTTTTTTTTAATTCAATTACCACTTTGTATTCATATTTAAATGTGTTCCAATGTAATTGATGAGAAAAAAGTAACATGAATTATAAATTGGTCCTTTGACCTTGAATTGGAGAAGTGTGTCTGCATACAACAAGTTATGAACTTTTTTTCATGAAATCATTGTTTTTTGTTTCTTGCCACCTTCTATATGTATTTTTCATTCTTTATGCTTGATGCTGCTACAAGAGAATATTAGATCTCATTATTTTCATTTTAATATTTTACTTCTAATTGTACCGTTCTGTTGAAATGTTTGTATTAAAGAAAATACTTCTCAGACTATTTCTTTTGATTTGAAATATTCCAACAATTCTGTGTGTTTTTAAGACTGATTATGTTCTCATTCCACTATATTCTTTTCTCAGCCTTTTATTAAAATTAAAAACTGAAAATATTGGTTGTTTTGTGTATACCGTGTTGGAAAATGTATTTATTGGCATATCCAGAAAAGCATGCTCAGTTGTTATTACATTTGATTTCTAATTATATGTAAAATCACTGTTGCATACTGATGTCAATGCAGAATGAAATCTTCTTTCTCTCTGATAAACTTAATAATTAATTTGTATTTGCAAATACTGAGACTGGGGTTTGATGTGTAAATATTTAATTCTATGAATATATAAAAATAATTATTTATGGCCTAATGTATTTCTGTTTTATATTTCTTTAACAATACTGCATGTTGAATTGAAACATTTTTTCTATTTCCTTTTATAGGTATGAAAAGTTATGAATGGGGCTTAGTTGAAATGCAAGGAAGGGGCTAAACTAATCTTGACATTTATTAGGTGTGTATATTTAGGTTTTTCTTTCATATTTTCAAGTTTTTTTTTTAATTCAATTACCACTTTGTATTCATATTTAAATGTGTTCCAATGTAATTGATGAGAAAAAAGTAACATGAATTATAAATTGGTCCTTTGACCTTGAATTGGAGAAGTGTGTCTGCATACAACAAGTTATGAACTTTTTTTCATGAAATCATTTTTTTTTGTTTCTTGCCACCTTCTATATGTATTTTTCATTCTTTATGCTTGATGCTGCTACAAGAGAATATTAGATCTCATTATTTTCATTTTAATATTTTACTTCTAATTGTACCGTTCTGTTGAAATGTTTGTATTAAAGAAAATACTTCTCAGACTATTTCTTTTGATTTGAAATATTCCAACAATTCTGTGTGTTTTTAAGACTGATTATGTTCTCATTCCACTATATTCTTTTCTCAGCCTTTTATTAAAATTAAAAACTGAAAATATTGGTTGTTTTGGGTATACGGTGTTGGAAAATGTATTTATTGGCATATCCAGAAAAGCATGCTCAGTTGTTATTACATTTGATTTCTAATTATATGTAAAATCACTGTTGCATACTGATGTCAATGCAGAATGAAATCTTCTTTCTCTCTGATAAACTTAATAATTAATTTGTATTTTCAAATACTGAGACTGGGGTTTGATGTGTAAATATTTAATTCTATGAATATTTAAAAATAATTATTTATGGCCTAATGTATTTCTGTTTTATATTTCTTTAACAATACTGCATGTTGAATTGAAACATTTTTTCTATTTCCTTTTATAGGTATGAAAAGTTATGAATGGGGCTTAGTTGAAATGCAAGGAAGGGGCTAAACTAATCTTGACATTTATTAGGTGTGTATATTTAGGTTTTTCTTTCATATTTTCAAGTTTTTTTTTAATTCAATTACCACTTTGTATTCATATTTAAATGTGTTCCAATGTAATTGATGAGAAAAAAGTAACATGAATTATAAATTGGTCCTTTGACCTTGAATTGGAGAAGTGTGTCTGCATACAACAAGTTATGAACTTTTTTTCATGAAATCATTGTTTTTTGTTTCTTGCCACCTTCTATATGTATTTTTCATTCTTTATGCTTGATGCTGCTACAAGAGAATATTAGATCTCATTATTTTCATTTTAATATTTTACTTCTAATTGTACCGTTCTGTTGAAATGTTTGTATTAAAGAAAATACTTCTCAGACTATTTCTTTTGATTTGAAATATTCCAACAATTCTGTGTGTTTTTAAGACTGATTATGTTCTCATTCCACTATATTCTTTTCTCAGCCTTTTATTAAAATTAAAAACTGAAAATATTGGTTGTTTTGGGTATATGGTGTTGGAAAATGTATTTTTTGGCATATCCAGAAGAGCATGCTCAGTTGTTATTACATTTGATTTCTAATTATATGTAAAATCTCTGTTGCATACTGATGTCAATGCAGAATGAAATCTTCTTTCTCTCTGATAAACTTAATAATTAATTTGTATTTGCAAATACTGAGACTGGGGTTTGATGTGTAAATATTTAATTCTATGAATATTTAAAAATAATTATTTATGGCCTAATGTATTTCTGTTTTATATTTCTTTAACAATACTGCATGTTGAATTGAAACATTTTTTCTATTTCCTTTTATAGGTATGAAAAGTTATGAATGGGGCTTAGTTGAAATGCAAGGAAGGAGCTAAACTAATCTTGACATTTATTAGGTGTGTATATTTATGTTTTTCTTTCATATTTTCAAGTTTTTTTTTAATTCAATTACCACTTTGTGTTCATATTTAAATGTGTTCCAATGTAAGGGATGAGAAAAAAGTAACATGAATTATAAATTGGTCCTTTGACCTTGAATTGGAGAAGTGTGTCTGCATACAACAAGTTATGAACTTTTTTTCATGAAATCAATGTTTTTTGTTTCTTGCCACCTTCTATATGTATTTTTCATTCTTAATGCTTGATGCTGCTACAAGAGAATATTAGATCTCATTATTTTCAGTTTAATATTTTACTTCTAATTGTACCGTTCTGTTGAAATGTCTGTATTAAAGAAAATACTTCTCAGACTATTTCTTTTGATTTGAAATATTCCAACAATTCTGTGTGTTTTTAAGACTGATTATGTTCTCATTCCACTATATTCTTTTCTCAGCCTTTTATTAAAATTAAAAACTGAAAATATTGGTTGTTTTGGGTATATGGTGTTGGAAAATGTATTTTTTGGCATATCCAGAAGAGCATGCTCAGTTGTTATTACATTTGATTTCTAATTATATGTAAAATCTCTGTTGCATACTGATGTCAATGCAGAATGAAATCTTCTTTCTCTCTGATAAACTTAATAATTAATTTGTATTTGCAAATACTGAGACTGGGGTTTGATGTGTAAATATTTAATTCTATGAATATTTAAAAATAATTATTTATGGCCTAATGTATTTCTGTTTTATATTTCTTTAACAATACTGCATGTTGAATTGAAACATTTTTTCTATTTCCTTTTATAGGTATGAAAAGTTATGAATGGGGCTTAGTTGAAATGCAAGGAAGGAGCTAAACTAATCTTGACATTTATTAGGTGTGTATATTTAGGTTTTTCTTTCATATTTTCAAGTTTTTTTTTTAATTCAATTACCACTTTGTATTCATATTTAAATGTGTTCCAATGTAATTGATGAGAAAAAAGTAACATGAATTATAAATTGGTCCTTTGACCTTGAATTGGAGAAGTGTGTCTGCATACAACAAGTTATGAACTTTTTTTCATGAAATCATTGTTTTTTGTTTCTTGCCACCTTCTATATGTATTTTTCATTCTTTATGCTTGATGCTGCTACAAGAGAATATTAGATCTCATTATTTTCATTTTAATATTTTACTTCTAATTGTACCGTTCTGTTGAAATGTTTGTATTAAAGAAAATACTTCTCAGACTATTTCTTTTGATTTGAAATATTCCAACAATTCTGTGTGTTTTTAAGACTGATTATGTTCTCATTCCACTATATTCTTTTCTCGGCCTTTTATTAAAATTAAAAACTGAAAATATTGGTTGTTTTGGGTATACGGTGTTGGAAAATGTATTTATTGGCATATCCAGAACAGCATGCTCAGTTGTTATTACATTTGATTTCTAATTATATGTAAAATCACTGTTGCATACTGATGTCAATGCAGAATGAAATCTTCTTTCTCTCTGATAAACTTAATAATTAATTTGTATTTGCAAATACTGAGACTGGGGTTTGATGTGTAAATATTTAATTCTATGAATATATAAAAATAATTATTAATGGCCTAATGTATTTCTGTTTTATATTTCTTTAACAATACTGCATGTTGAATTGAAACATTTTTTCTATTTCCTTTTATAGGTATGAAAAGTTATGAATGGGGCTTAGTTGAAATGCAAGGAAGGAGCTAAACTAATCTTGACATTTATTAGGTGTGTATATTTAGGTTTTTCTTTCATATTTTCAAGTTTTTTTTTAATTCAATTACCACTTTGTATTCATATTTAAATGTGTTCCAATGTAATTGATGAGAAAAAAGTAACATGAATTATAAATTGGTCCTTTGACCTTGAATTGGAGAAGTGTGTCTGCATACAACAAGTTATGAACTTTTTTTCATGAAATCATTGTTTTTTGTTTCTTGCCACCTTCTATATGTATTTTTCATTCTTTATGCTTGATGCTGCTACAAGAGAATATTAGATCTCATTATTTTCATTTTAATATTTTACTTCTAATTGTACCGTTCTGTTGAAATGTTTGTATTAAAGAAAATACTTCTCAGACTATTTCTTTTGATTTGAAATATTCCAACAATTCTGTGTGTTTTTAAGACTGATTATGTTCTCATTCCACTATATTCTTTTCTCAGCCTTTTATTAAAATTAAAAACTGAAAATATTGGTTGTTTTGGGTATACGGTGTTGGAAAATGTATTTATTGGCATATCCAGAAAAGCATGCTCAGTTGTTATTACATTTGATTTCTAATTATATATAAAATCTCTGTTGCATACTGATGTCAATGCAGAATGAAATCTTCTTTCTCTCTGATAAACTTAATAATTAATTTGTATTTGCAAATACTGAGACTGGGGTTTGATGTCTAAATATTTAATTCTATGAATATTTAAAAATAATTATTTATGGCCTAATGTATTTCTGTTTTATATTTCTTTAACAATACTGCATGTTGAATTGAAACATTTTTTCTATTTCCTTTTATAGGTATGAAAAGTTATGAATGGGGCTTAGTTGAAATGCAAGGAAGGAGCTAAACTAATCTTGACATTTATTAGGTGTGTATATTTAGGTTTTCTTTCATATTTTCAAGTTTTCTTTAATTCAATTACCACTTTGTGTTCATATTTAAATGTGTTCCAATGTAAGGGATGAGAAAAAAGTAACATGAATTGTAAATTGGTCCTTTGACCTTGAATTGGAGAAGTGTGTCTGCATACAACAAGTTATGAACTTTTTTTCATGAAATCAATGTTTTTTGTTTCTTGCCACCTTCTATATGTATTTTTCATTCTTAATGCTTGATGCTGCTACAAGAGAATATTAGATCTCATTATTTTCATTTTAATATTTTACTTCTAATTGTACCGTTCTGTTGAAATGTCTGTATTAAAGAAAATACTTCTCAGACTATTTCTTTTGATTTGAAATATTCCAACAATTCTGTGTGTTTTTAAGACTGATTATGTTCTCATTCCACTATATTCTTTTCTCAGCCTTTTATTAAAATTAAAAACTGAAAATATTGGTTGTTTTGGGTATATGGTGTTGGAAAATGTATTTTTTGGCATATCCAGAAGAGCATGCTCAGTTGTTATTACATTTGATTTCTAATTATATGTAAAATCTCTGTTGCATACTGATGTCAATGCAGAATGAAATCTTCTTTCTCTCTGATAAACTTAATAATTAATTTGTATTTGCAAATACTGAGACTGGGGTTTGATGTGTAAATATTTAATTCTATGAATATTTAAAAATAATTATTTATGGCCTAATGTATTTCTGTTTTATATTTCTTTAACAATACTGCATGTTGAATTGAAACATTTTTTCTATTTCCTTTTATAGGTATGAAAAGTTATGAATGGGGCTTAGTTGAAATGCAAGGAAGGAGCTAAACTAATCTTGACATTTATTAGGTGTGTATATTTAGGTTTTTCTTTCATATTTTCAAGTTTTTTTTAATTGAATTACCACTTTGTGTTCATATTTAAATGTGTTCCAATGTAAGGGATGAGAAAAAAGTAACATGAATTATAAATTGGTCCTTTGACCTTGAATTGGAGAAGTGTGTCTGCATACAACAAGTTATGAACTTTTTTCCATGAAATCAATGTTTTTTGTTTCTTGCCACCTTCTATATGTATTTTTCATTCTTAATGCTTGATGCTGCTACAAGAGAATATTAGATCTCATTATTTTCATTTTAATATTTTACTTCTAATTGTACCGTTCTGTTGAAATGTTTGTATTAAAGAAAATACTTCTCAGACTATTTCTTTTGATTTGAAATATTCCAACAATTCTGTGTGTTTTTAAGACTGGTTATGTTCTCATTCCACTATATTCTTTTCTCAGCCTTTTATTAAAATTAAAAACTGAAAATATTGGTTGTTTTGGGTATATGGTGTTGGAAAATGTATTTTTTGGCATATCCAGAAGAGCATGCTCAGTTGTTATTACATTTGATTTCTAATTATATGTAAAATCTCTGTTGCATACTGATGTCAATACAGAAGTAAATCTTCTTTCTCTCTGATAAACTTAATAATTAATTTGTATTTGCAAATACTGAGACTGGGGTTTGATGTGTAAATATTTAATTCTATGAATATTTAAAAATAATTATTTATGGCCTAATGTATTTCTGTTTTATATTTCTTTAACAATACTGCATGTTGAATTGAAACATTTTTTCTATTTCCTTTTATAGGTATGAAAAGTTATGAATGGGGCTTAGTTGAAATGCAAGGAAGGAGCTAAACTAATCTTGACATTTATTAGGTGTGTATATTTAGGTTTTTCTTTCATATTTTCAAGTTTTTTTTTTAATTCAATTACCACTTTGTATTCATATTTAAATGTGTTCCAATGTAATTGATGAGAAAAAAGTAACATGAATTATAAATTGGTCCTTTGACCTTGAATTGGAGAAGTGTGTCTGCATACAACAAGTTATGAACTTTTTTTCATGAAATCATTGTTTTTTGTTTCTTGCCACCTTCTATATGTATTTTTCATTCTTTATGCTTGATGCTGCTACAAGAGAATATTAGATCTCATTATTTTCATTTTAATATTTTACTTCTAATTGTACCGTTCTGTTGAAATGTTTGTATTAAAGAAAATACTTCTCAGACTATTTCTTTTGATTTGAAATATTCCAACAATTCTGTGTGTTTTTAAGACTGATTATGTTCTCATTCCACTATATTCTTTTCTCAGCCTTTTATTAAAATTAAAAACTGAAAATATTGGTTGTTTTGGGTATACGGTGTTGGAAAATGTATTTATTGGCATATCCAGAACAGCATGCTCAGTTGTTATTACATTTGATTTCTAATTATATGTAAAATCACTGTTGCATACTGATGTCAATGCAGAATGAAATCTTCTTTCTCTCTGATAAACTTAATAATTAATTTGTATTTGCAAATACTGAGACTGGGGTTTGATGTGTAAATATTTAATTCTATGAATATATAAAAATAATTATTAATGGCCTAATGTATTTCTGTTTTATATTTCTTTAACAATACTGCATGTTGAATTGAAACATTTTTTGTATTTTCTTTTATAGGTATGAAAAGTTATGAATGGGGCTTAGTTGAAATGCAAGGAAGGAGATAAACTAATCTTGACATTTATTAGGTGTGTATATTTAGGTTTTTCTTTCATATTTTCAAGTTTTTTTTTAATTCAATTACCACTTTGTATTCATATTTAAATGTGTTCCAATGTAATTGATGAGAAAAAAGTAACATGAATTATAAATTGGTCCTTTGACCTTGAATTGGAGAAGTGTGTCTGCATACAACAAGTTATGAACTTTTTTTCATGAAATCATTGTTTTTTGTTTCTTGCCACCTTCTATATGTATTTTTCATTCTTTATGCTTGATGCTGCTACAAGAGAATATTAGATCTCATTATTTTCATTTTAATATTTTACTTCTAATTGTACCGTTCTGTTGAAATGTTTGTATTAAAGAAAATACTTCTCAGACTATTTCTTTTGATTTGAAATATTCCAACAATTCTGTGTGTTTTTAAGACTGATTATGTTCTCATTCCACTATATTCTTTTCTCAGCCTTTTATTAAAATTAAAAACTGAAAATATTGGTTGTTTTGGGTATACGGTGTTGGAAAATGTATTTATTGGCATATCCAGAAAAGCATGCTCAGTTGTTATTACATTTGATTTCTAATTATATATAAAATCTCTGTTGCATACTGATGTCAATGCAGAATGAAATCTTCTTTCTCTCTGATAAACTTAATAATTAATTTGTATTTGCAAATACTGAGACTGGGGTTTGATGTCTAAATATTTAATTCTATGAATATTTAAAAATAATTATTTATGGCCTAATGTATTTCTGTTTTATATTTCTTTAACAATACTGCATGTTGAATTGAAACATTTTTTCTATTTCCTTTTATAGGTATGAAAAGTTATGAATGGGGCTTAGTTGAAATGCAAGGAAGGGGCTAAACTAATCTTGACATTTATTAGGTGTGTATATTTAGGTTTTCTTTCATATTTTCAAGTTTTCTTTAATTCAATTACCACTTTGTGTTCATATTTAAATGTGTTCCAATGTAAGGGATGAGAAAAAAGTAACATGAATTGTAAATTGGTCCTTTGACCTTGAATTGGAGAAGTGTGTCTGCATACAACAAGTTATGAACTTTTTTTCATGAAATCAATGTTTTTTGTTTCTTGCCACCTTCTATATGTATTTTTCATTCTTAATGCTTGATGCTGCTACAAGAGAATATTAGATCTCATTATTTTCATTTTAATATTTTACTTCTAATTGTACCGTTCTGTTGAAATGTCTGTATTAAAGAAAATACTTCTCAGACTATTTCTTTTGATTTGAAATATTCCAACAATTCTGTGTGTTTTTAAGACTGATTATGTTCTCATTCCACTATATTCTTTTCTCAGCCTTTTATTAAAATTAAAAACTGAAAATATTGGTTGTTTTGGGTATATGGTGTTGGAAAATGTATTTTTTGGCATATCCAGAAGAGCATGCTCAGTTGTTATTACATTTGATTTCTAATTATATGTAAAATCTCTGTTGCATACTGATGTCAATGCAGAATGAAATCTTCTTTCTCTCTGATAAACTTAATAATTAATTTGTATTTGCAAATACTGAGACTGGGGTTTGATGTGTAAATATTTAATTCTATGAATATTTAAAAATAATTATTTATGGCCTAATGTATTTCTGTTTTATATTTCTTTAACAATACTGCATGTTGAATTGAAACATTTTTTCTATTTCCTTTTATAGGTATGAAAAGTTATGAATGGGGCTTAGTTGAAATGCAAGGAAGGAGCTAAACTAATCTTGACATTTATTAGGTGTGTATATTTAGGTTTTTCTTTCATATTTTCAAGTTTTTTTTAATTGAATTACCACTTTGTGTTCATATTTAAATGTGTTCCAATGTAAGGGATGAGAAAAAAGTAACATGAATTATAAATTGGTCCTTTGACCTTGAATTGGAGAAGTGTGTCTGCATACAACAAGTTATGAACTTTTTTTCATGAAATCAATGTTTTTTGTTTCTTGCCACCTTCTATATGTATTTTTCATTCTTTATGCTTGATGCTGCTACAAGAGAATATTAGATCTCATTATTTTCATTTTAATATTTTACTTCTAATTGTACCGTTCTGTTGAAATGTTTGTATTAAAGAAAATACTTCTCAGACTATTTCTTTTGATTTGAAATATTCCAACAATTCTGTGTGTTTTGAAGACTGATTATGTTCTCATTCCACTATATTCTTTTCTCGGCCTTTTATTAAAATTAAAAACTGAAAATATTGGTTGTTTTGGGTATACGGTGTTGGAAAATGTATTTTCTGGCATATCCAGAAAAGCATGCTCATTTATTATTACATTTGATTTCTAATTATATGTAAAATCACTGTTGCATACTGATGTCAATGCAGAATGAAATCTTCTTTCTCTCTGATAAACTTAATAATTAATTTGTATTTGCAAATACTGAGACTGGGGTTTGATGTGTAAATATTTAATTCTATGAATATTTAAAAATAATTATTTATGGCCTAATGTATTTCTGTTTTATATTTCTTTAACAATACTGCATGTTGAATTGAAACATTTTTTCTATTTCCTTTTATAGGTATGAAAAGTTATGAATGGGGCTTAGTTGAAATGCAAGGAAGGAGCTAAACTAATCTTGACATTTATTAGGTGTGTATATTTAGGTTTTTCTTTCATATTTTCGAGTTTTTTTTAATTGAATTACCACTTTGTGTTCATATTTAAATGTGTTCCAATGTAAGGGATGAGAAAAAAGTAACATGAATTATAAATTGGTCCTTTGACCTTGAATTGGGGAAGTGTGTCTGCATACAACAAGTTATGAACTTTTTTTCATGAAATCAATGTTTTTTGTTTCTTGCCACCTTCTATATGTATTTTTCATTCTTTATGCTTGATGCTGCTACAAGAGAATATTAGATCTCATTATTTTCATTTTAATATTTTACTTCTAATTGTACCGTTCTGTTGAAATGTTTGTATTAAAGAAAATACTTCTCAGACTATTTCTTTTGATTTGAAATATTCCAACAATTCTGTGTGTTTTGAAGACTGATTATGTTCTCATTCCACTATATTCTTTTCTCAGCCTTTTATTAAAATTAAAAACTGAAAATATTGGTTGTTTTGGGTATACGGTGTTGGAAAATGTATTTTCTGGCATATCCAGAAAAGCATGCTCATTTATTATTACATTTGATTTCTAATTATATGTAAAATCTCTGTTGCATACTGATGTCAATGCAGAATGAAATCTTCTTTCTCTCTGATAAACTTAATAATTAATTTGTATTTGCAAATACTGAGACTGGGGTTTGATGTGTAAATATTTAATTCTATGAATATTTAAAAATAATTATTTATGGCCTAATGTATTTCTGTTTTATATTTCTTTAACAATACTGCATGTTGAATTGAAACATTTTTTCTATTTCCTTTTATAGGTATGAAAAGTTATGAATGGGGCTTAGTTGAAATGCAAGGAAGGAGCTAAACTAATCTTGACATTTATTAGGTGTGTATATTTATGTTTTTCTTTCATATTTTCAAGTTTTTTTTAATTCAATTACCACTTTGTGTTCATATTTAAATGTGTTCCAATGTAAGGGATGAGAAAAAAGTAACATGAATTATAAATTGGTCCTTTGACCTTGAATTGGAGAAGTGTGTCTGCATACAACAAGTTATGAACTTTTTTCCATGAAATCAATGTTTTTTGTTTCTTGCCACCTTCTATATGTATTTTTCATTCTTAATGCTTGATGCTGCTACAAGAGAATATTAGATCTCATTATTTTCATTTTAATATTTTACTTCTAATTGTACCGTTCTGTTGAAATGTTTGTATTAAAGAAAATACTTCTCAGACTATTTCTTTTGATTTGAAATATTCCAACAATTCTGTGTGTTTTTAAGACTGGTTATGTTTTCATTCCACTATATTCTTTTCTCAGCCATTTATTAAAATTAAAAACTGAAAATATTGGTTGTTTTGGGTATATGGTGTTGGAAAATGTATTTTTTGGCATATCCAGAAGAGCATGCTCAGTTGTTATTACATTTGATTTCTAATTATATGTAAAATCTCTGTTGCATACTGATGTCAATGCAGAATGAAATCTTCTTTCTCTCTGATAAACTTAATAATTAATTTGTATTTGCAAATACTGAGACTGGGGTTTGATGTCTAAATATTTAATTCTATGAATATTTAAAAATAATTATTTATGGCCTAATGTATTTCTGTTTTATATTTCTTTAACAATACTGCATGTTGAATTGAAACATTTTTTCTATTTCCTTTTATAGGTATGAAAAGTTATGAATGGGGCTTAGTTGAAATGCAAGGAAGGAGCTAAACTAATCTTGACATTTATTAGGTGTGTATATTTAGGTTTTTCTTTCATATTTTCAAGTTTTTTTTAATTGAATTACCACTTTGTGTTCATATTTAAATGTGTTCCAATGTAAGGGATGAGAAAAAAGTAACATGAATTATAAATTGGTCCTTTGACCTTGAATTGGAGAAGTGTGTCTGCATACAACAAGTTATGAACTTTTTTTCATGAAATCAATGTTTTTTGTTTCTTGCCACCTTCTATATGTATTTTTTATTCTTTATGCTTGATGCTGCTACAAGAGAATATTAGATCTCATTATTTTCATTTTAATATTTTACTTCTAATTGTACCGTTCTGTTGAAATGTTTGTATTAAAGAAAATACTTCTCAGACTATTTCTTTTGATTTGAAATATTCCAACAATTCTGTGTGTTTTTAAGACTGATTATGTTCTCATTCCACTATATTCTTTTCTCAGCCTTTTATTAAAATTAAAAACTGAAAATATTGGTTGTTTTGGGTATACGGTGTTGGAAAATGTATTTTTTGGCATATCCAGAAAAGCATGCTCATTTATTATTACATTTGATTTCTAATTATATGTAAAATCTCTGTTGCATACTGATGTCAATGCAGAATGAAATCTTCTTTCTCTCTGATAAACTTAATAATTAATTTGTATTTGCAAATACTGAGACTGGGGTTTGATGTGTAAATATTTAATTCTATGAATATTTAAAAATAATTATTTATGGCCTAATGTATTTCTGTTTTATATTTCTTTAACAATACTGCATGTTGAATTGAAACATTTTTTCTATTTCCTTTTATAGGTATGAAAAGTTATGAATGGGGCTTAGTTGAAATGCAAGGAAGGAGCTAAACTAATCTTGACATTTATTAGGTGTGTATATTTATGTTTTTCTTTCATATTTTCAAGTTTTTTTTAATTCAATTACCACTTTGTGTTCATATTTAAATGTGTTCCAATGTAAGGGATGAGAAAAAAGTAACATGAATTATAAATTGGTCCTTTGACCTTGAATTGGAGAAGTGTGTCTGCATACAACAAGTTATGAACTTTTTTCCATGAAATCAATGTTTTTTGTTTCTTGCCACCTTCTATATGTATTTTTCATTCTTAATGCTTGATGCTGCTACAAGAGAATATTAGATCTCATTATTTTCATTTTAATATTTTACTTCTAATTGTACCGTTCTGTTGAAATGTTTGTATTAAAGAAAATACTTCTCAGACTATTTCTTTTGATTTGAAATATTCCAACAATTCTGTGTGTTTTGAAGACTGATTATGTTCTCATTCCACTATATTCTTTTCTCAGCCTTTTATTAAAATTAAAAACTGAAAATATTGGTTGTTTTGGGTATACGGTGTTGGAAAATGTATTTTTTGGCATATCCAGAAAAGCATGCTCATTTATTATTACATTTGATTTCTAATTATATGTAAAATCTCTGTTGCATACTGATGTCAATGCAGAATGAAATCTTCTTTCTCTCTGATAAACTTAATAATTAATTTGTATTTGCAAATACTGAGACTGGGGTTTGATGTGTAAATATTTAATTCTATGAATATTTAAAAATAATTATTTATGGCCTAATGTATTTCTGTTTTATATTTCTTTAACAATACTGCATGTTGAATTGAAACATTTTTTCTATTTCCTTTTATAGGTATGAAAAGTTATGAATGGGGCTTAGTTGAAATGCAAGGAAGGAGCTAAACTAATCTTGACATTTATTAGGTGTGTATATTTATGTTTTTCTTTCATATTTTCAAGTTTTTTTTAATTCAATTACCACTTTGTGTTCATATTTAAATGTGTTCCAATGTAAGGGATGAGAAAAAAGTAACATGAATTATAAATTGGTCCTTTGACCTTGAATTGGAGAAGTGTGTCTGCATACAACAAGTTATGAACTTTTTTTCATGAAATCAATGTTTTTTGTTTCTTGCCACCTTCTATATGTATTTTTCATTCTTAATGCTTGATGCTGCTACAAGAGAATATTAGATCTCATTATTTTCAGTTTAATATTTTACTTCTAATTGTACCGTTCTGTTGAAATTCAGACTATTTCTTTTGATTTGAAATATTCCAACAATTCTGTGTGTTTTTAAGACTGGTTATGTTCTCATTCCACTATATTCTTTTCTCAGCCTTTTATTAAAATTAAAAACTGAAAATATTGGTTGTTTTGGGTATACGGTGTTGGAAAATGTATTTTTTGGCATATCCAGAATAGCATGCTCAGTTATTATTATTACATTTGATTTCTAATTATGTGTAAAATCTCTGTTGCATACTGATGTCAATGCAGAATGAAATCTTCTTTCTCTCTGATAAACTTAATAATTAATTTGTATTTGCAAATACTGAGACTGGGGTTTGATGTGTAAATATTTAATTCTATGAATATTTAAAAATAATTATTTATGGCCTAATGTATTTCTGTTTTATATTTCTTTAACAATACTGCATGTTGAATTGAAACATTTTTTGTATTTCCTTTTATAGGTATGAAAAGTTATGAATGGGGCTTAGTTGAAATGCAAGGAAGGAGCTAAACTAATCTTGACATTTATTAGGTGTGTATATTTAGGTTTTTCTTTCATATTTTCAATTTTTTTTTAATTCAATTACCACTTTGTGTTCATATTTAAATGTGTTCCAATGTAAGGGATGAGAAAAAAGTAACATGAATTGTAAATTGGTCCTTTGACCTTGAATTGGAGAAGTGTGTCTGCATACAACAAGTTATGAACTTTTTTTCATGAAATCAATGTTTTTTGTTTCTTGCCACCTTCTATATGTATTTTTCATTCTTAATGCTTGATGCTGCTACAAGAGAATATTAGATCTCATTATTTTCAGTTTAATATTTTACTTCTAATTGTACCGTTCTGTTGAAATTCAGACTATTTCTTTTGATTTGAAATATTCCAACAATTCTGTGTGTTTTTAAGACTGGTTATGTTCTCATTCCACTATATTCTTTTCTCAGCCTTTTATTAAAATTAAAAACTGAAAATATTGGTTGTTTTGGGTATACGGTGTTGGAAAATGTATTTTTTGGCATATCCAGAATAGCATGCTCAGTTATTATTATTACATTTGATTTCTAATTATGTGTAAAATCTCTGTTGCATACTGATGTCAATGCAGAATGAAATCTTCTTTCTCTCTGATAAACTTAATAATTAATTTGTATTTGCAAATACTGAGACTGGGGTTTGATGTGTAAATATTTAATTCTATGAATTTTTAAAAATAATTATTTATTTCTTAAACTGTTTCTGTTTTACATTTCTTTAACAATATTGCATGTTGAATTGTAACATTTTTTGCATTTCCTATTATAGGTATGAAAAGTTATGAAAGGGACTTGGTTGAAATGCAATGAAGGAGCTAAACCAATCTTAATTCGTTTATCAGGTGTGTATATTTAGGTTTTTCTATCATATTTTCAAGTTTTTTTAAATTCAATTACCAGTTTGTGTTCATATTTAAATGTGTTCTAATGTAAGGGATCAGAAAAAAGTAACATGAATTATAAGTTGGAACTTTGTTCTTGAATTGTAGAAATATATCTTGATACAACAAATCATGAACTTATGGTATGAAATCAATGTTTTCTGCTTCTTGCCGCCTTCTATATGTATTTTTCATTCTTTAAGCTTGATGCTGTTGTAACAAAATATTGTATCTCATTATGCTCATTTTAATAATTTAATTCTTATTGTAGCGTTCACTTAAAATGTTGGCTTTAAAGAAAATACTTCTCTTTTTTTTTTATTCCTAATTTTCAATCATATCTATGCAATATTAAGACAAATTACGTTTTTGCTTTGAGTACATTTTCTTCTCAGCTTTGTTTAAATTAAAAACTGAAAATATTTCTTCTCAGTGTACAAAATATTAAAAAATGTAATGTGTTATTCGGAGATTAAGAAAAGCATGACAAATTGTTATTACAATTTGAATTTTAATTATTGCTATAATCTCAGTTTCATTCTGATATTAATATTTAATATTGATGTAAATTATTCATGTTTCTTGGTATCATATAAATCATGAGAGGCAAATCCATTAAAAAAAGAGGATATACGAATTTAAATATTTGGCAAAGTAAAATTTAAATAAAGCCATATTTGCAGTATTACAAGAATATTTAGTCTCCAAGTATGAATATCACTCATCATGCTAAAATAAAAGGAAATAATAATAATTTGCAAATAATTTCCTAAATATTCATTTAACTTTTAAACAAATGTTGAAATAAAAAGGCAGAATGTAATTTACGTCAATAATTAAAAAATGAAATGTGTCTTGAATATCAGTTTTTTATTTCGACAAGTAAGTGAATTTTGCTTGAACTTGTTTCATTTGACACAGTTTCAAATGAATATGTAATCTTAATATAGAGAAAACTTTATATTGCAATTGAATAAAACTGAATTTTCAAAACAGAAATTGAAAACTAATGAAGTTTTGACACCATATGAACAATAATTGAGGTCATCAATAATGTTCGTTTTAATAATTATGCAAGTGGGTTTTTTTTTATGTTGTATGAATCAAAATTTAATAAAGAAACAAGCTTATTGTGCAAATAAAATCAATGGATCTAAATACTCAGTATAAATCAAAACTAAATATATTTTTAAAAATTAGTTCAATCTATTGACCTAGATGCAAAGTCAATCAAATTATTTAGATATCAATGACATAAAGTCCAATTTGATATTAGTGTAAATCATTTATGATCCTTGGTATGAAATAAAATATAACTTGTAGTCAACATTAAAAGAGAAAAGAATTTTTTTCCAAATATTTAACAAAACAAAATAAAATAAAACACATGAATAATTTCAAGAGAAATTTTGCCTCCAAATAATGAAAAGTTGACTCATCTGTGCTGTAAATAAGATGAAATCAAAATAATTTGCACATAATTTCTTAAATATTGATACAACTACTAAACAGTTATTTGAATAATACAGTGGGAGTATGCTATTTATATCAATAATTCGAAAAGGAAAAAGTGTGTTGAACATCAGTTTTTATTCCAAGATCAAATGAATAGGTAAACTACATGGTGAGAAAACTTTATATTGCAGTTGAATAAAGCTGAATTTTCAAAGCAGAAATTAAAAACTGAATGAAGTTGAGGAACCTTATGAACAATAAATGAGGTCATCAAGGATGTGCGAAATAATAATTATGCAAATTAGTTTTGTTATGTTGTATTATTCAAAATGTAGCAAGAAAAAAAAAAAAAAACAAGCTTATGGTGCAAAAAAAAAAAAAATCAAATACTTATTGAATTAAAATTAAATATATTTTTATAATATTTGTTCAATTTGTTGGCCTAGGAGCAAAATTAATCAAATTATTAGGCTACCAATGGTTTGAATTCCATTTTAATATTCTTGTAAATCATTTGTTATCCTTGGTATCTAATTACAAGTAATAACAGAAAATCAAATATATAAATGGAGAATATTTTTAGTAGAAAAATATACAAACCTTAACTTTTATGGAAAACATTTTCCTCAGTCTGAAACTACCCAGAATTTTCATGCTAAAAACAAACGGAAATGATAATCATTTGCAAATGATTACTTAAATATTTATACAATTATTAATCGCTTGTGGGAATAAAATGGCTGTATATAATTTAAATCAATAATTGGAAAATGAAAATGTTTGTTGAACATGAGTTTTTATTCCAAGATCAAATGATTATGTAATCTGCATAGACAGAAATTTTATATTGCAATGGAATGAAGTTGAATTTTAATGGAATTAAAAACTAAACATGATTTGACAGTAAATGAACAATTAAGGAGACATTCACTGAAAATGTGTTATATGATAATTAAGTACATTATCTTTGATATGTGGTATCTGTCGAAATGTACCAAAGAAACAAGCTTATTGTGCAAAAAATTATATATTCCAAATTCTTAGTAAATCGAAATTAAACAAATTTTTAAAATATTAGGCCAATCTGTTGACCTAGGAGCAAAATCAATCAGATTGTTTCAGTTATCAGTGGCATAAAATCCAATTTAATATTAGTGTAAATCATTTATGATAGTATCATATAAAATGGGACAAATAATCAAATCCATTAAAAAAGAGATCAATTCATTCTAAGCATTTAACAAAACAAAATAAAAGTAAACACCTATATAATGTTAAAAAAAATGCCTCCAAATAATAAAAATTAGACTCATCATGCTATAAACAAAATGAAATGATAGTAATTTGCAAATAATTTCTTAAATATTCTCACAATTATTAAATAGTTATGTAAATAAAATGCAGAATGTAATTTTTGTCCATAATTGAAAAATGAAAATATGTATTGAACATCAATTTTTATTTCAAGTTCAAATGAATATATAATCTATGTAGAGAGATATCTTTATACTGCAATAGAATAAAGTTGAATTTTAGCGAAATTAAAAACCAAGCACGATTTGACACCAAATGAAAAATAAATGAAAGATTTAGTTATGATGTGTGATATTATAATTATGTTTTGTGCTATCGACAAAATGTAACAAAGAAACAGGATTATAGTGCAAAAAAAAAAAAAAAAAATCCTAATTCTTAGTAAATCAAAACTAAACAGATTTTTATAAGAAACCTGTCGTCTTTTAGCTTCTTTTAGAGAAGTACTGAAATTCAACTTACTTCAATTCCGATATTCTTCTGAATCTTAATGGTATTCAAATGGAATTTTTATGTATTTTCCTATACATCTGACTTTGAATTATGGAAGAAGAAATATACTATATTTTACGCATTCGCGTTTTTTTTTTTTTTTTTTTTTTTTTTTTTTTTGAAAATAAAAGTCAAGTTTATGCGGCCAAAGATGGATAGCAACGACATCATTGAGCTGACGGAAGAATATAGAAAGAACTGCAGAAAAACTTGTGGAAGTGTATTCTTTACCGCAGCAAGAAGATGCAGAGGATATTTGATCTGGAAAGAAGAAAATAATAGCTTCAACAGGGCAGCAGGCTTCCATTGAAATAAGGGAGATGCTGAAAGCTACTGTCTTATCACCCTGATAAGATAGTAGCTATACACACTCCTAATTAATTTACGAATAATGCTGTGCATCATTTTCGACAAATTTCGAAGCGTATCCAAAGACAAATGTCTTTAGACAGTTTTCTAGTAAAAAAAAAAGCATGCATTAAAAATAGTAATTTATATTATAATATATATATATATATATATATATTTTTGGAATGCATTAGATTGTCCTTTTTGCAAGGTTTTCTCTGGATAGATTTTTTTTTTTTTAGCGCGCCGAGGATATAGCATTCTTTCGATTAAGATTCTGGACCGAATTACGCTTATTACGCAAGGTATCACTGTACACGTTTCTTTAAATATATAAACAGTATTACACAAAATATTTAATCAAATTAGTGATTTGATAATGATTTAAGACAATAAAGGAAAAAAAGAGTTAATTAACGAATTCGGGCTCTGCTTCTTCAAGTGAATATTAATTCTCACATTAAAAAGCAATGTCCGGAATTTTTAATCATCTTGATTTTTTTGTTTTTCTTTTACTGTTATTGTTGTTTTTTGTCTTAAATTATTTTTCACCATCTTTCCTTTATTAAAGTTATTCATGATGATCCATTGCAAAATTAGAGCAAAGTGACATACGTCCGTTAGCAACAGGAGACCAGCGTAAAATAGAAGCAAGAATTCTGATGAGAAATTAGATCAACATTGACTAATTATAAATTGCTCTTTCATTATTTTAAACGAATTCGCGATGAAGACCGATGTATTGTAAATACTGTATTATTACCATTAAAATGTTAAATATTAGAGTAATATTTGAAATTTCAATGGTAATTTGCAAGATATAAAAAAATTAAACAATAAATTTATTAAATAATTTTGAATATAGAAAAAAATTTCAGTATTTTTTATTTTTTAATTTTCTTGTGATCAGAGAGCAGATTTCTTATGATTTTAGAAGAAGAAAAAAATTATCATTTTCAGGCAGGAATATATTACATTCTACACACTTTGAATGCTGTCTTGGCTCAATTTCCCTAAAAGCATTGATTTCGTATTTTCCTCGTAATGAGACATAAAATTTCAAATAGTGCTGCACACATGTGCCACCATCCATAAACTGAAGATAAAGCTTTGTGAAACTGGACTATAATGACCCAGTGGGTCTCAAAGTATTTATATTATTGCTGTATACCAAGAGAAAAATGAGGAGATTTGAGTCCCCTCAATAAATAAAGGGTCAGTATAAAAATGTCTTTGGAGAGTTGCATTCAGCAACATATCCAGACAAAGAATCTTCAAAATATTTAATTCCATTCTTCTAAACAGAGCATTCTAAAATAATTCTTTACTTTTAACTTCAATACTTTTAATTCTTGAGTCTCTTTAAAGCTGAATATTGCGTAATACGATTAAGCAGTCTCGGCAGATCAGATCCATGAATCGAGTTTGTGAACTGAAAATTACAAACGACCCAGTCCTTTTTATTATTACTATTTTTTATTTATCGAGACAAGAGTCAGAATTGATAAACTATTTTATTTTTTTTATTCCTCTAAATGACGAATTTTCTAAATGCAATTGAACATTTTGATTTTTTGTAAAATTTGCATGTGCGTACATATATATACATACTCACAAACAAATGCAATTTTATGGAAGACCAATGAATACACACAAACACACACTATATATATATATATATATATATATATATATATATATATATATATATATATATATATTCAATGATGACCTACGAAAACTGAAACGAATTTTATTTCCCTAAATGCTAACTCTAGAACATAAGTACGTTTCTTTCATTCATCTATCCACGCACAGTTTCATGTTTTATATGCAACATTTGCTGAGATATGCTCATTTTTAATTTTAGAGGGATTAATCGCCCAATTATGAAAATATTTGTTTCTAAAATATTTATTCAAGGAATAAAAAATATCACATTCAATTGTTTTTCTAGTATTACATCATCCAATTATCATAACCTCAAAGAAATTTACTAATAATGCATAAGATTGCTCACTTTAATTAGTCGTCAGTTGCAACTTTGTTTCTGTATATATATATATATATATATATATATAATCATCGTTTTTCGAATCACTAGCATCCTTCTAGTAACTGTATTTACAGAACGAATTAAATAGCAGGATCATTTAAAGATATATTTTGGCTGATTTTTCAAATTACTCTCATGCTAATGCACAAATAATCAGTCCAAAACTCAACATTCTAGGACTGACAGTATAAAATTTATTTCAACGTAATAACTGGCATCCATAGAGAATAGACTCAGTCCATGGATTTTCACAACAGATTCAGGGACAACTACACGATCGATGTCTAGAATGTTGCAGTTGGGTCCAATATTAGGTAAAATTAAAATCCTCAATTATCTGAATATGGTGAAAAAAATCAAACATTTTCAACTTAAAGTAATACAATATTACAATGATGAAAAGAAACAAAGTTAAATAACAGAATATTTATTATAATGAAGGAAAAAGAATGTAATCAATAATCTTTTTCTTTTTTCGAGTAGCATTCCTTTGAACTAGAAAATATATATATATAAGTATATATATATATATATATTGCAAAAAACGACACATTACACAAAGCAGCAAGGTTTTAACTATTAATTTCTCTGTGAAAATTTCTATGTATAAGTTAATATAATCTTAATAAAAAAAATACACCTGGAATTCAATGACTGCGGATTTAAAAAACACTTAATTCAAACCGATTAGAAATAAATATTACGTTTAATTCAAAAAGAAAGAAATGATGATTCCGGCGTGAAGACTTTCTCAAGGGTCCCCCTCAGGCATTAGTTCTCTCTATATACAATGCATCTTTTATTATAGTTTATGTATTTTCTGTAGGCGGTTCAAGGTCGCGTTTTCTACCTCGTTACTGGTTGTCTGCGTCGAAACGCAGAGGCAGTTAACAGTGTCAATCTTTTTTTTTTTTTTTTTTTTTTTTTTTCTTCTTCTTTTCTGCCAGCTGAACGTTTTTACTGAAACGTACGTACTGGCGTGGGGGAAAAAAAACAAGCTTTGTCGAAACCATGGCAACGGAGAAGGAGAAAGAAGAGAGAATAGTAGAGAAAACGAGTGTTCTTGAAACGCCTACAGAAATGCCAAAACTGATATAATTTCATACAACAAAAGCAAACTTGAAACAAATGGTACTAAATAGTATATGAAAATGCGAAATAATTATTTCGCAGTGGTCTCAACATTTAAACCAGGTGTCTTGGCATCCCAAATTTTAGATTGAATAATTGAATTTAGAGGATCATCCTCTTGAAATTTCAATAAACTTTTAATCAGAAATTCTCCAAAGAAAGATAAGACACAGAGATTACTATTATCAATTTCACCAGAATAGGATTATTAAAATTTCGCGATTCAGAAAGGGATTCGTATTTATTTAGTAAAAATGACATCCTGTGTAGAATTTATCCTATGTCGGTTTTTATATGGATCTAAGAATTTTGAACCGTAATTAATTGATTAGAACGATACCTGAGGAACACCGCACTCCATACAGAACTTATTAATATCGAAAATTATATCGTACGGTCTAAATAACTATTTAATGTTATCTACAAACAAAAGTAATAGGAATATTTGTGACTTGGGCCACCTTTTTTTTTCTTTTTTTTTTCTAAGCAATACCTTTTATTGTTTTCTGTGTAAAAAACGAAATAAAATCTTTTCTTGCTCGAAAGATCATGGTAAATGCCAATAACTATCACCTGACTAGAAAGAAGAATGGAACACTTAGTACATGATAATATTGATTATTCGAGCTTATTGAAACCTTAATCACCTTAAATAATTTAAAATTTATTTAACAAAGAGGGCATTTTAAATTATTTTTCATTTTAAGGTTTCAAAATTCAATTTGAAATTATGAAAATAATTTCAATCTAAATATAATAATATTGCCTCTTAATAATATTTTAACAAACTATTTTATTGACTATCAACTTCAATATCATTATTATATTAATTATCAATAATAAATTGTTTTGTAAGATTATTTGAATTTGCTACATAAAACTGCTCACACAAATAATTAAGATAAAAAAAATTACCTGATTTCAGCTTGGGATGACGAATATTTTACTAGTGGTTATTACGTAAACAATATCAAAAAGTCACAACTACCGGTGATCAATACTTTTCACACAGGGGAGTCATTCAAAACCTTAATACGATCTTACTGGTGATATTTCGATTACAGTTCTTTGATCACGATAGAAAGTAACAATCGATACGATCTGTCCAATGGAAGCTCTCGAACAAGAGTTTAATCATACATAGGGAAAATCCCTTACCCACTGAATTGAACGCACCGGTTATTCTTGGAATTATTGTATCATTGAATTGCATATCACTGAAATTTATCGGAGCGGTGACTGCACTGGAAAGTGTGAGGCTTCACTGGACAGCGCGAAGACACCGCTCTACTTCATGGGAGTGACCTTGACTTTCCGAAATTTGCATTTGCAATGCACTATTACATAAAGATCATTTTTAATTGCTTGTGACATGACTTTGATTGCATATATTCTGTTTACTGCTGGCGCCATCTATTGGTAGCATAGAGAACCAAAGTTAACATATTAATGAAATGACACATATATTTAATTCAAATTTTTTCATAAAATGGTTTACTCCAATAAAGTAATTAAATAAATAGTTTTAAAAAAATCAAATTTAAGAAGTAAGCAGAAATAGATAAATTAATTCAATCACACGTTACTTAAATTAGTAAATTAAGTATTAATTACAATTAATAAATTTCATATTTAATAATAATTAATAAATTTTAATTAATAATATGATTGAAATGGCAGATATTTCAATCCAATATTTAAAAATAACAATAGCTAAATTTTTTGTTATTCAAAAAATCGTGGATTATGCATCTCTAGATTTCAGTTAGGAAGCTCTAATCTTTAACTTTTCAGGAAGTTCGAATTTGCCAGAACAAATTCCCAAGAAACTTACATTACCTTAAGGGCCTCTAAATATTTAAACGGGGCATAAGGAAATAACTGAATACCCACATATTCTCAATGGTTTGCCTGAAATGGTGAAATATGGGGAAAAGCAACAATTTTAGTTATTAATTTTCATAGTTGTAAGATTCTTATAAGCAATAATAATTTATTTTGAAGTTTGAAATAGCAACTTTCAGAGGATGAACTAAAGAAGTAATAAGTAAATTATAACAAATGTATATATGGTGCAAAGGGATGAATAAAAAAAAAAAATGTAACCAGCATTTGTGGTGAAATATATTCATTTCAAGATAGCGAAGTGAACTGAAAAAATAAAATATTTCTTGTATACAATTACAATTTTAAATTAATTTTATTTCTAGCTAAGATGGGCATGTTGCAGTTTTGACAGTTATAAATTTTATCTTAGTAATATCTCAGTGATATTAAGATTGGATTTGCTTAATATTTCTTTCAAAATAGAGTAAGTTCGCCAAAATTAAGGCAATCGTTTGTCATTAAGGTTGGGGACTTAAACATGAGTTTTTCGATATTGGACTGAGTTTTGATTAACGTAGCGAAGTTTCGATCATTTTCTTAAACGTTATACAAATACAGAATTTTTTGATTTCAGAATGCCATATGAACGTATGCATATTTTCCCTATTTTTTCTTTTCATTTCCGATGTCAGTTTTAAATGCTCACCAATATATATATATATATATATATATATATATAATTTTATTTTTGTTAAAATATAGTAAACATGATTTGTGAATAGTTATTAATTCATTTCATGTAGATGACCAGCCTTTCAAGGAGTCATATATAAAGGCAAATAACTTAATAGAAAATTAACGATAATTTTTGGAATTCTTTTGGAAAATTGTAATTCTTGAATAATGTGTTATTTTAATGTCAAAATTATGATTTTAAACGAAATATCAGTAAAAATGCTAAATGATTTAAAATCTGACTGCTTGTTTTCACTATCGTATCTGCTTTGGATTTTCTTATTATAAAATCTTGATTGAGTCATACCTTTTCCTTCCTTTTTTTTTTTTTTTTTTAATCTAAAAGTTTTTATTCAGTGCATTCTCTCTTTTCAATTGTTTTTGTTTAATTTCAATAATTTCAGAACATAGAAGCAATGGTGCAAAAAGTAATTTTTTTACTTTTGATTTTGTACCATATTGAACTTTTTTTTCTTCTTTTATTTACTTTGTTCTTAATTTTATTTATTTATTTATTGCTAATAATGTTACTCTCTGAATATCCCATTCATTTTTTTATGTTTGTATGCATATATATTTCTAAATATTTATTTTTAAATATTTTCTTATGTAAAATCAGATATAATTAACACAAATTTTAAATTGGAGTACTTTCTTTTAATTATTTAACATTTTTTTAAATTCTATCTTTTTTTGTCCTTCATATATTCAAGATTTTTATTTAATTACCACTTTGTGTTCACATTTAAATATGTTATAATATCAGGTATCAGAAAAAAAGTAACAAGAATTATAAATTGAACCTTTGTTTATGAATTCTTGAAATGTGTCTTAATACAACAAGTCATGAACTTATGATATAAAATCAATGTTTGCTTCTTGCAACTCTCTATTTGTATTTTTCATTCTCATTAGATCTCATTATTTTCATTTTCATAATTTACAGTTCACCTAAAATTTTTGTATTAAAGAAAATACTTCTAAAACAATTTCTTTTGATTTCAAATATTTGAACATATCTGTGAGTTATTTAGACTGAATATGTTTCTCATTTCAGTATATTCTTTTCTCAGCCATTTCGTAAAATTAAAAACTGAAGGATATAACATATTTCAAAATGTAAAGTTTTTTTTTTTTTTTTTTTTTTGGCATATCAAGAAAAGTATGCTTAGTTGTTATTACATTTGAATTTTAATTATATCTAAAATCTCTGTTGCAATGCAGAATGAAATCTGCTTTCTCTCTGATAAACTAAATAATTAATCTGTATTTGCAAAACCTGAGACTGGAGTTTGATGTGTAAATATTTTATTCTATGAATTTTCAAAAATAATTATTTATGGCCTAATGTATTTGTGTTTTATATTTCTTTAACAATACTACATGTTGAATTGAAACATTTTTTGTATTTCCTTTTATAGGTATGAAAAGTTATGAATGGGACGTAGTTGAAATGCAAAGAATGAGCTAAACTAATCTGAAGACATTTATCAGGTGTATATTTATGTTTTTCTTTCATATTTTCAAGTTTTTTTAAATTCAATTACCACTTTGTGTTCATATTTAAATGTGTTCTAATGTAAGGGATAAAAAAAAAAAGTAACATGAATTATAAATTGGGCCTTTGTTCTTGAATTGTTAAATGTGTCTTGATACAACAAGTTATGAACTTTTTTTCATGAGATCAATGTTTTTTGTTTCTTGCCACCTTCTATATGTATTTTTCATTCTTTATGCTTGATGCTGCTACAAGAGAATATTAGATCTCATTATTTTCATTTTAATATTTTACTTCTAATTGTACCGTTCTGTTGAAATGTTTGTATTAAAGAAAATACTTCTCAGACTATTTCTTTTGATTTGAAATATTCCAACAATTCTGTGTGTTTTGAAGACTGATTATGTTCTCATTCCACTATATTCTTTTCTCAGCCTTTTATTAAAATTAAAAACTGAAAATATTTTTTGTTTTGGTTATACTGTGTTGGAAAATGTATTTATTGGCATATCCAGAAAAGCTTGCTCAGTTGTTATTACATTTGATTTCTAATTATATGTAAAATCTCTGTTGCATACTGATGTCAATGCAGAATGAAATCTTCTTTCTCTCTGATAAACTTAATAATTAATCTGTAGTTTCAAAAACTGAGACTGGGGTTTGATGTGTAAATATTTAATTCTATGAATATTTAAAAATAATTATTTATGGCCTAATGTATTTCTGTTTTATATTTCTTTAACAATATTGCATGTTGAATTGAAACATTTTTTCTATTTCCTTTTATAGGAATGAAAAGTTATGAATGGGGCTTAGTTGAAATGCAAGGAAAGAGCTAAACTAATCTTGACATTTATTAGGTGTGTATATTTAGGTTTTTCTTTCATATTTTCAAGTTTTTTTTAATTCAATTACCACTTTGTGTTCATATTTAAATGTGTTCTAATGTAAGGAATAAAAAAAAGGGACATGAATTATAAATTGGACCTTTGTTCTTCAATTGGAGAAGTGTGTCTGCATACAACAAGTTATGAACTTTTTTTCATGAAATCAATGTTTTTTGTTTCTTGCCACCTTCTATATGTATTTTTCATTCTTTATGCTTGATGCTGCTACAAGAGAATATTAGATCTCATTATTTTCATTTTAACATTTTACTTCTAATTGTACCGTTCTGTTGAAATTCAGACTATTTCTTTTGATTTGAAATATTCCAACAATTCTGTGTGTTTTCAAGACTGATTATGTTCTCATTCCACTATATTCTTTTCTCAGCCTTTTATTAAAATTAAAAACTGAAAATATTGGTTGTTTTGTTTATATGGTGTTGGAAAATGTATTTTTTGGCATATCCATAAAAGCATGCTCAGTTGTTATTACATTTGAATTTTAATTATATCTAAAATCTCTGTTGCAATGCAGAATGAAATCTGCTTTCTCTCTGATAAACTAAATAATTAATCTGTATTTGCAAAACCTGAGACTGGAGTTTGATGTGTAAATATTTTATTCTATGAATTTTCAAAAATAATTATTTATGGCCTAATGTATTTGTGTTTTATATTTCTTTAACAATACTACATGTTGAATTGAAACATTTTTTGTATTTCCTTTTATAGGTATGAAAAGTTATGAATGGGACGTAGTTGAAATGCAAAGAATGAGCTAAACTAATCTGAAGACATTTATCAGGTGTATATTTATGTTTTTCTTTCATATTTTCAAGTTTTTTTAAATTCAATTACCACTTTGTGTTCATATTTAAATGTGTTCTAATGTAAGGGATAAAAAAAAAAAGTAACATGAATTATAAATTGGGCCTTTGTTCTTGAATTGTTAAATGTGTCTTGATACAACAAGTTATGAACTTTTTTTCATGAGATCAATGTTTTTTGTTTCTTGCCACCTTCTATATGTATTTTTCATTCTTTATGCTTGATGCTGCTACAAGAGAATATTTGATCTCATTATTTTCATTTTAATATTTTACTTCTAATTGTACCGTTCTGTTGAAATGTTTGTATTAAAGAAAATACTTCTCAGACTATTTCTTTTGATTTGAAATATTCCAACAATTCTGTGTGTTTTGAAGACTGATTATGTTCTCATTCCACTATATTCTTTTCTCAGACTTTTATTAAAATTAAAAACTGAAAATATTTTTTGTTTTGGTTATACTGTGTTGGAAAATGTATTTATTGGCATATCCAGAAAAGCTTGCTCAGTTGTTATTACATTTGATTTCTAATTATATGTAAAATCTCTGTTGCATACTGATGTCAATGCAGAATGAAATCTTCTTTCTCTCTGATAAACTTAATAATTAATCTGTAGTTTCAAAAACTGAGACTGGGGTTTGATGTGTAAATATTTAATTCTATGAATATTTAAAAATAATTATTTATGGCCTAATGTATTTCTGTTTTATATTTCTTTAACAATATTGCATGTTGAATTGAAACATTTTTTCTATTTCCTTTTATAGGAATGAAAAGTTATGAATGGGGCTTAGTTGAAATGCAAGGAAAGAGCTAAACTAATCTTGACATTTATTAGGTGTGTATATTTAGGTTTTTCTTTCATATTTTCAAGTTTTTTTTAATTCAATTACCACTTTGTGTTCATATTTAAATGTGTTCTAATGTAAGGAATAAAAAAAAGGGACATGAATTATAAATTGGACCTTTGTTCTTCAATTGGAGAAGTGTGTCTGCATACAACAAGTTATGAACTTTTTTTCATGAAATCAATGTTTTTTGTTTCTTGCCACCTTCTATATGTATTTTTCATTCTTTATGCTTGATGCTGCTACAAGAGAATATTAGATCTCATTATTTTCATTTTAACATTTTACTTCTAATTGTACCGTTCTGTTGAAATTCAGACTATTTCTTTTGATTTGAAATATTCCAACAATTCTGTGTGTTTTCAAGACTGATTATGTTCTCATTCCACTATATTCTTTTCTCAGCCTTTTATTAAAATTAAAAACTGAAAATATTGGTTGTTTTGTTTATATGGTGTTGGAAAATGTATTTTTTGGCATATCCATAAAAGCATGCTCAGTTGTTATTACATTTGATTTCTAATTATATGTAAAATCTCTGTTGCATACTGATGCCAATGCAGAATGAAATCTTCTTTCTCTCTGATAAACTTAATAATTAATCTGTATTTTCTAAAACTGAGACTGGGGTTTGATGTGTAAATATTTAATTCTATGAATATTTAAAAATAATTATTTATGGCCTAATGTATTTCTGTTTTATATTTCTTTAACAATACTGCATGTTGAATTGAAACATTTTTTGTATTTCCTTTTATAGGTATGAAAAGTTATGAATGGGGCTTAGTTGAAATGCAAGGAAGGAGCTAAACTAATCTTGACATTTATTAGGTGTGTATATTTATGTTTTTCTTTCATATTTTCAATTTTTTTTAATTCAATTACCACTTTGTGTTCATATTTAAATGTGTTCTAATGTAAGGGATAAAAAAAAAGTAACAAGAATTATTAATTGGGCCTTTGTTCTTGAATTGGAGAAATGTGTCTTGATACAACAAGTTATGAACTTTTTTTCATGAAATCATTGTTTTTTGTTTCTTGCCACCTTCTATATGTATTTTTCATTCTTTATGCTTGATGCTGCTACAAGAGAATATTAGATCTCATTATTTTCATTTTAATATTTTACTTCTAATTGTACCGTTCTGTTGAAATGTTTGTATTAAAGAAAATACTTCTCAGACTATTTCTTTTGATTTGAAATATTCCAACAATTCTGTGTGTTTTGAAGACTGATTATGTTCTCATTCCACTATATTCTTTTCTCAGCCTTTTATTAAATTGAAAAACTGAAAATATTGGTTGTTTTGGGTATACGGTGTTTTAAAATGTATTTTTTGGCATATCCAGAAAAGCATGCTCAGTTGTTATTACATTTGATTTCTAATTATATGTAAAATCTCTGTTGCATACTGATGTCAATGCAGAATGAAATCTTCTTTCTCTCTGATAAACTTAATAATTAATCTGTAGTTTCAAAAACTGAGACTGGGGTTTGATGTGTAAATATTTAATTCTATGAATATTTAAAAATAATTATTTATGGCCTAATGTATTTCTGTTTTATATTTCTTTAACAATACTGCATGTTGAATTGAAACATTTTTTCTATTTCCTTTTATAGGAATGAAAAGTTATGAATGGGGCTTAGTTGAAATGCAAGGAAGGAGCTAAACTAATCTTGACATTTATTAGGTGTGTATATTTATGTTTTTCTTTCATATTTTCAATTTTTTTTAATTCAATTACCACTTTGTGTTCATATTTAAATGTGTTCTAATGTAAGGGATGAGAAAAAGTAACATGAATTATAAATTGGGCCTTTGTTCTTGAATTGGAGAAATGTGTCTTGATACAACAAGTTATGAACTTTTTTTCATGAAATCAATGTTTTTTGTTTCTTGCCACCTTCTATATGTATTTTTCATTCTTTATGCTTGATGCTGCTACAAGAGAATATTAGATCTCATTATTTTCATTTTAACATTTTACTTCTAATTGTACCGTTCTGTTGAAATTCAGACTATTTCTTTTGATTTGAAATATTCCAACAATTCTGTGTGTTTTCAAGACTGATTATGTTCTCATTCCACTATATTCTTTTCTCAGCCTTTTATTAAAATTAAAAACTGAAAATATTGGTTGTTTTGTTTATATGGTGTTGGAAAATGTATTTTTTGGCATATCCATAAAAGCATGCTCAGTTGTTATTACATTTGATTTCTAATTATATGTAAAATCTCTGTTGCATACTGATGCCAATGCAGAATGAAATCTTCTTTCTCTCTGATAAACTTAATAATTAATCTGTATTTTCTAAAACTGAGACTGGGGTTTGATGTGTAAATATTTAATTCTATGAATATTTAAAAATAATTATTTATGGCCTAATGTATTTCTGTTTTATATTTCTTTAACAATACTGCATGTTGAATTGAAACATTTTTTGTATTTCCTTTTATAGGTATGAAAAGTTATGAATGGGGCTTAGTTGAAATGCAAGGAAGGAGCTAAACTAATCTTGACATTTATTAGGTGTGTATATTTATGTTTTTCTTTCATATTTTCAATTTTTTTTAATTCAATTACCACTTTGTGTTCATATTTAAATGTGTTCTAATGTAAGGGATAAAAAAAAAGTAACAAGAATTATTAATTGGGCCTTTGTTCTTGAATTGGAGAAATGTGTCTTGATACAACAAGTTATGAACTTTTTTTCATGAAATCATTGTTTTTTGTTTCTTGCCACCTTCTATATGTATTTTTCATTCTTTATGCTTGATGCTGCTACAAGAGAATATTAGATCTCATTATTTTCATTTTAATATTTTACTTCTAATTGTACCGTTCTGTTGAAATGTTTGTATTAAAGAAAATACTTCTCAGACTATTTCTTTTGATTTGAAATATTCCAACAATTCTGTGTGTTTTGAAGACTGATTATGTTCTCATTCCACTATATTCTTTTCTCAGCCTTTTATTAAATTGAAAAACTGAAAATATTGGTTGTTTTGGGTATACGGTGTTTTAAAATGTATTTTTTGGCATATCCAGAAAAGCATGCTCAGTTGTTATTACATTTGATTTCTAATTATATGTAAAATCTCTGTTGCATACTGATGTCAATGCAGAATGAAATCTTCTTTCTCTCTGATAAACTTAATAATTAATCTGTAGTTTCAAAAACTGAGACTGGGGTTTGATGTGTAAATATTTAATTCTATGAATATTTAAAAATAATTATTTATGGCCTAATGTATTTCTGTTTTATATTTCTTTAACAATACTGCATGTTGAATTGAAACATTTTTTCTATTTCCTTTTATAGGAATGAAAAGTTATGAATGGGGCTTAGTTGAAATGCAAGGAAGGAGCTAAACTAATCTTGACATTTATTAGGTGTGTATATTTATGTTTTTCTTTCATATTTTCAATTTTTTTTAATTCAATTACCACTTTGTGTTCATATTTAAATGTGTTCTAATGTAAGGGATGAGAAAAAGTAACATGAATTATAAATTGGGCCTTTGTTCTTGAATTGGAGAAATGTGTCTTGATACAACAAGTTATGAACTTTTTTTCATGAAATCAATGTTTTTTGTTTCTTGCCACCTTCTATATGTATTTTTCATTCTTTATGCTTGATGCTTCTACAAGAGAATATTAGATCTCATTATTTTCATTTTAACATTTTACTTCTAATTGTACCGTTCTGTTGAAATTCAGACTATTTCTTTTGATTTGAAATATTCCAACAATTCTGTGTGTTTTCAAGACTGATTATGTTCTCATTCCACTATATTCTTTTCTCAGCCTTTTATTAAAATTAAAAACTGAAAATATTGGTTGTTTTGTTTATATGGTGTTGGAAAATGTATTTTTTGGCATATCCATAAAAGCATGCTCAGTTGTTATTACATTTGATTTCTAATTATATGTAAAATCTCTGTTGCATACTGATGCCAATGCAGAATGAAATCTTCTTTCTCTCTGATAAACTTAATAATTAATCTGTATTTTCTAAAACTGAGACTGGGGTTTGATGTGTAAATATTTAATTCTATGAATATTTAAAAATAATTATTTATGGCCTAATGTATTTCTGTTTTATATTTCTTTAACAATACTGCATGTTGAATTGAAAAAGTTTTTGTATTTCCTTTTATAGGTATGAAAAGTTATGAATGGGGCTTAGTTGAAATGCAAGGAAGGAGCTAAACTGATCTTGACATTTATTAGGTGTGTATATTTATGTTTTTCTTTCATATTTTCAATTTTTTTTAATTCAATTACCACTTTGTGTTCATATTTAAATGTGTTCTAATGTAAGGGATAAAAAAAAAGTAACATGAATTATAAATTGGGCCTTTGTTCTTGAATTGGAGAAATGTGTCTTGATACAACAAGTTATGAACTTTTTTTCATGAAATCATTGTTTTTTGTTTCTTGCCACCTTCTATATGTATTTTTCATTCTTTATGCTTGATGCTGCTACAAGAGAATATTAGATCTCATTATTTTCATTTTAATATTTTACTTATAATTGTACCGTTCTGTTGAAATGTTTGTATTAAAGAAAATACTTCTCAGACTATTTCTTTTGATTTGAAATATTCCAACAATTCTGTGTGTTTTGAAGACTGATTATGTTCTCATTCCACTATATTCTTTTCTCAGCCTTTTATTAAATGTAAAAACTGAAAATATTGGTTGTTTTGGGTATACAGTGTTTTAAAATGTATTTTTTGGCATATCCAGAAAAGCATGCTCAGTTGTTATTACATTTGATTTCTAATTATATGTAAAATCTCTGTTGCATACTGATGTCAATGCAGAATGAAATCTTCTTTCTCTCTGATAAACTTAATAATTAATCTGTAGTTTCAAAAACTGAGACTGGGGTTTGATGTGTAAATATTTAATTCTATGAATATTTAAAAATAATTATTTATGGCCTAATGTATTTCTGTTTTATATTTCTTTAACAATACTGCATGTTGAATTGAAACATTTTTTGTATTTCCTTTTATAGGTATGAAAAGTTATGAATGGGGCTTAGTTGAAATGCAAGGAAGGAGCTAAACTAATCTTGACATTTATTAGGTGTGTATATTTATGTTTTTCTTTCATATTTTCAATTTTTTTTAATTCAATTACCACTTTGTGTTCATATTTAAATGTGTTCTAATGTAAGGGATAAAAAAAAAGTAACATGAATTATTAATTGGGCCTTTGTTCTTGAATTGGGGAAATGTGTCTTGATACAACAAGTTATGAACTTTTTTTCATGAAATCATTGTTTTTTGTTTCTTGCCACCTTCTATATGTATTTTTCATTCTTTATGCTTGATGCTGCTACAAGAGAATATTAGATCTCATTATTTTCATTTTAATATTTTACTTCTAATTGTACCGTTCTGTTGAAATGTTTGTATTAAAGAAAATACTTCTCAGACTATTTCTTTTGATTTGAAATATTCCAACAATTCTGTGTGTTTTGAAGACTGATTATGTTCTCATTCCACTATATTCTTTTCTCAGCCTTTTATTAAATTGAAAAACTGAAAATATTGGTTGTTTTGGGTATACGGTGTTTTAAAATGTATTTTTTGGCATATCCAGAAAAGCATGCTCAGTTGTTATTACATTTGATTTCTAATTATATGTAAAATCTCTGTTGCATACTGATGTCAATGCAGAATGAAATCTTCTTTCTCTCTGATAAACTTAATAATTAATCTGTAGTTTCAAAAACTGAGACTGGGGTTTGATGTGTAAATATTTAATTCTATGAATATTTAAAAATAATTATTTATGGCCTAATGTATTTCTGTTTTATATTTCTTTAACAATACTGCATGTTGAATTGAAACATTTTTTCTATTTCCTTTTATAGGAATGAAAAGTTATGAATGGGGCTTAGTTGAAATGCAAGGAAGGAGCTAAACTAATCTTGACATTTATTAGGTGTGTATATTTATGTTTTTCTTTCATATTTTCAATTTTTTTTAATTCAATTACCACTTTGTGTTCATATTTAAATGTGTTCTAATGTAAGGGATGAGAAAAAGTAACATGAATTATAAATTGGGCCTTTGTTCTTGAATTGGAGAAATGTGTCTTGATACAACAAGTTATGAACTTTTTTTCATGAAATCAATGTTTTTTGTTTCTTGCCACCTTCTATATGTATTTTTCATTCTTTATGCTTGATGCTGCTACAAGAGAATATTAGATCTCATTATTTTCATTTTAACATTTTACTTCTAATTGTACCGTTCTGTTGAAATTCAGACTATTTCTTTTGATTTGAAATATTCCAACAATTCTGTGTGTTTTCAAGACTGATTATGTTCTCATTCCACTATATTCTTTTCTCAGCCTTTTATTAAAATTAAAAACTGAAAATATTGGTTGTTTTGTTTATATGGTGTTGGAAAATGTATTTTTTGGCATATCCATAAAAGCATGCTCAGTTGTTATTACATTTGATTTCTAATTATATGTAAAATCTCTGTTGCATACTGATGCCAATGCAGAATGAAATCTTCTTTCTCTCTGATAAACTTAATAATTAATCTGTATTTTCTAAAACTGAGACTGGGGTTTGATGTGTAAATATTTAATTCTATGAATATTTAAAAATAATTATTTATGGCCTAATGTATTTCTGTTTTATATTTCTTTAACAATACTGCATGTTGAATTGAAAAAGTTTTTGTATTTCCTTTTATAGGTATGAAAAGTTATGAATGGGGCTTAGTTGAAATGCAAGGAAGGAGCTAAACTGATCTTGACATTTATTAGGTGTGTATATTTATGTTTTTCTTTCATATTTTCAATTTTTTTTAATTCAATTACCACTTTGTGTTCATATTTAAATGTGTTCTAATGTAAGGGATAAAAAAAAAGTAACATGAATTATAAATTGGGCCTTTGTTCTTGAATTGGAGAAATGTGTCTTGATACAACAAGTTATGAACTTTTTTTCATGAAATCATTGTTTTTTGTTTCTTGCCACCTTCTATATGTATTTTTCATTCTTTATGCTTGATGCTGCTACAAGAGAATATTAGATCTCATTATTTTCATTTTAATATTTTACTTATAATTGTACCGTTCTGTTGAAATGTTTGTATTAAAGAAAATACTTCTCAGACTATTTCTTTTGATTTGAAATATTCCAACAATTCTGTGTGTTTTGAAGACTGATTATGTTCTCATTCCACTATATTCTTTTCTCAGCCTTTTATTAAATGTAAAAACTGAAAATATTGGTTGTTTTGGGTATACAGTGTTTTAAAATGTATTTTTTGGCATATCCAGAAAAGCATGCTCAGTTGTTATTACATTTGATTTCTAATTATATGTAAAATCTCTGTTGCATACTGATGTCAATGCAGAATGAAATCTTCTTTCTCTCTGATAAACTTAATAATTAATCTGTAGTTTCAAAAACTGAGACTGGGGTTTGATGTGTAAATATTTAATTCTATGAATATTTAAAAATAATTATTTATGGCCTAATGTATTTCTGTTTTATATTTCTTTAACAATACTGCATGTTGAATTGAAACATTTTTTCTATTTCCTTTTATAGGAATGAAAAGTTATGAATGGGCCTTAGTTGAAATGCAAGGAAGGAGCTAAACTAATCTTGACATTTATTAGGTGTGTATATTTAGGTTTTTCTTTCATATTTTCAAGTTTCTTTTAATTCAATTACCACTTTGTGTTCATATTTAAATGTGTTCTAATGTAAGGAATAAAAAAAAGGGACATGAATTATAAATTGGACCTTTGTTCTTCAATTGGAGAAGTGTGTCTGCATACAACAAGTTATGAACTTTTTTTCATGAAATCAATGTTTTTTGTTTCTTGCCACCTTCTATATGTATTTTTCATTCTTTATGCTTGATGCTGCTACAAGAGAATATTAGATCTCATTATTTTCATTTTAACATTTTACTTCTAATTGTACCGTTCTGTTGAAATTCAGACTATTTCTTTTGATTTGAAATATTCCAACAATTCTGTGTGTTTTCAAGACTGATTATGTTCTCATTCCACTATATTCTTTTCTCAGCCTTTTATTAAAATTAAAAACTGAAAATATTGGTTGTTTTGTTTATATGGTGTTGGAAAATGTATTTTTTGGCATATCCATAAAAGCATGCTCAGTTGTTATTACATTTGATTCCTAATTATATGTAAAATCTCTGTTGCATACTGATGCCAATGCAGAATGAAATCTTCTTTCTCTCTGATAAACTTAATAATTAATCTGTATTTTCTAAAACTGAGACTGGGGTTTGATGTGTAAATATTTAATTCTATGAATATTTAAAAATAATTATTTATGGCCTAATGTATTTCTGTTTTATATTTCTTTAACAATACTGCATGTTGAATTGAAAAAGTTTTTGTATTTCCTTTTATAGGTATGAAAAGTTATGAATGGGGCTTAGTTGAAATGCAAGGAAGGAGCTAAACTAATCTTGACATTTATTAGGTGTGTATATTTATGTTTTTCTTTCATATTTTCAATTTTTTTAAATTCAATTACCACTTTGTGTTCATATTTAAATGTGTTCTAATGTAAGGGATAAAAAAAAAGTAACATGAATTATAAATTGGGCCTTTGTTCTTGAATTGGAGAAATGTGTCTTGATACAACAAGTTATGAACTTTTTTTCATGAAATCAATGTTTTTTGTTTCTTGCCACCTTCTATATGTATTTTTCATTCTTTATGCTTGATGCTGCTACAAGAGAATATTAGATCTCATTATTTTCATTTTAATATTTTACTTCTAATTGTACCGTTCTGTTGAAATGTTTGTATTAAAGAAAATACTTCTCAGACTATTTCTTTTGATTTGAAATATTCCAACAATTCTGTGTGTTTTGAAGACTGATTATGTTCTCATTCCACTATATTCTTTTCTCAGCCTTTTATTAAATGTAAAAACTGAAAATATTGGTTGTTTTGGGTATACAGTGTTTTAAAATGTATTTTTTGGCATATCCAGAAAAGCATGGTCAGTTTTTTTTACATTTGATTTCTAATTATATGTAAAATCTCTGTTGCATACTGATGTCAAGCAGAATGAAATCTTCTTTCTCTCTGATAAACTTAATAATTAATCTGTATTTTCAAAAACTGAGACTGGGGTTTTAATGTGTAAATATTTAATTCTATGAATATTTAAAAATAATTATTTATGGCCTAATGTATTTCTGTTTTATATTTCTTTAACAATACTGCATGTTGAATTGAAACATTTTTTGTATTACCTTTTATAGGTATGAAAAGTTATGAATGGGACTTAGTTGAAATGCAAAGAATGAGCTAAACTAATCTTGACATTTATTAGGTGTGTATATTTATGTTTTTCTTTCATATTTTCAATTTTTTTAAATTCAATTACCACTTTGTGTTCATATTTAAATGTGTTCTAATGTAAGGGATAAAAAAAAAGTAACATGAATTATAAATTGGGCCTTTGTTCTTGAATTGGAGAAATGTGTCTTGATACAACAAGTTATGAGCTTTTTTTCATGAAATCAATGTTTTTTGTTTCTTGCCACCTTCTATATGTATTTTTCATTCTTTATGCTTGATGCTGCTACAAGAGAATATTAGATCTCATTATTTTCATTTTAATTTTTTACTTCTAATTGTACCGTTCTGTTGAAATGTTTGTATTAAAGAAAATACTTCTCAGACTATTTCTTTTGATTTGAAATATTCCAACAATTCTGTTTGTTTTCAAGACTGATTATGTTCTCATTCCACTATATTCTTTTCTCAGCCTTTTATTAAATTGAAAAACTGAAAATATTGGTTGTTTTGGGTATACGGTGCTGGAAAATGTATTTTTTGGCATATCCAGAAAAGCATGCTCAGTTGTTATTACATTTGATTTCTAATAATATGTAAAATCTCTGTTGCATACTGATGTCAATGCAGAATGAAATCTTCTTTCTCTCTGATAAACTTAATAATTAATCTGTAGTTTCAAAAACTGAGACTGGGGTTTGATGTGTAAATATTTAATTCTATGAATATTTAAAAATAATTATTTATGGCCTAATGTATTTCTGTTTTATATTTCTTTAACAATACTGCATGTTGAATTGAAACATTTTTTCTATTTCCTTTTATAGGAATGAAAAGTTATGAATGGGGCTTAGTTGAAATGCAAGGAAGGAGCTAAACTAATCTTGACATTTATTAGGTGTGTATATTTAGGTTTTTCTTTCATATTTTCAAGTTTCTTTTAATTCAATTACCACTTTGTGTTCATATTTAAATGTGTTCTAATGTAAGGAATAAAAAAAAGGGACATGAATTATAAATTGGACCTTTGTTCTTCAATTGGAGAAGTGTGTCTGCATACAACAAGTTATGAACTTTTTTTCATGAAATCAATGTTTTTTGTTTCTTGCCACCTTCTATATGTATTTTTCATTCTTTATGCTTGATGCTGCTACAAGAGAATATTAGATCTCATTAATTTCATTTTAATATTTTACTTCTAATTGTACCATTCTGTTGAAATGTTTGTATTAAAGAAAATACTTCTCAGACCATTTCTTTTGATTTGAAATATTCCAACAATTCTGTGTGTTTTGAAGACTGATTATGTTCTCATTCCACTATATTCTTTTCTCGGCCTTTTATTAAATTGAAAAACTTAAAATATTGGTGGTTTTGGGTATACGGTGTTTTAAAATGTATATTTTGCCATATCCAGAAAAGCATGCTCAGTTGTTATTACATTTGATTTCTAATAATATGTAAAATCTCTGTTGCATACCGATGTCAATGCAGAATGAAATCTGCTTTCTCTATGATAAACTTAATAATTAATTTGTATTTGCAAATACTGAGACTGGGGATTGATGTGTAAATATTTAATTCTCTGAATTTTTAAAAATAATTATTTATTTCTTAAACTGTTTCTGTTTTACATTTCTTTAACAATATTGCATGTTGAATTGTAACATTTTTGGCATTTCCTATTATAGGTATGAAAAGTTATGAAAGGGACTTGGTTGAAATGCAATGAAGGAGCTAAACCAATCTTAATTCGTTTATCAGGTGTGTATGTTTAGGTTTTTCTATCATATTTTCAAGTTTTTTTTAATTATATTACCAGTTTGTGTTCATATTTAAATGTGTTCTAATGTAAGGGATCAGAAAAAAGTAACATGAATTATAAGTTGGAACTTAGTTCTTTAATTGTAGAAATATATCTTGATACAACAAATCATGAACTTATGGTATGAAATCAATGTTTTCTGCTTCTTGCCGCCTTCTATATGTATTTTTCATTCTTTAAGCTTGATGCTATTGTAACAAAATATTGTATCTCATTATGCTCATTTTAATAATTTAATTCTTATTGTAGCGTTCACTTAAAATGGTGGCTTTAAAGAAAATACTTCTAAGTCTATTTGTTTTTATTCCTAATTTTCAATCATATCTATGCAATATTAAGACAAATTACGTTTTTGCTTTGAGTACATTTTCTTCTCAGCTTTGTTTAAATTAAAAACTGAAAATATTTCTTCTCAGTGTACAAAATATTAAAAAATGTAATGTGTTATTCGGAGATTAAGAAAAGCATGACAAATTGTTATTACAATTTGAATTTTAATTATTGCTATAATCTCAGTTTCATTCTGATATTAATATTTAATATTGATGTAAATTATTTATGTTTCTTGGTATCATATAAATCATAAGAGGCAAATCCATTAAAAAAAGAGGATATACGAATTTAAATATTTGGCAAAGTAAAATTTAAATAAAGCCATATTTGCAGTATTACAAGAATATTTAGTCTCCAAGTATGAATATCACTCATCATGCTAAAATAAAAGGAAATAATAATAATTTGCAAATAATTTCCTAAATATTCATATAACTTTTAAACAAATGTTGAAATAAAAAGGCAGAATGTAATTTACGTCAATAATTAAAAAATGAAATGTGTCTTGAATATCAGTTTTTTATTTCGACAAGTAAGTGAATTTTGCTTGAACTTGTTTCATTTGACACAGTTTCAAATGAATATGTAATCTTAATATAGAGAAAACTTTATATTGCAATTGAATAAAACTGAATTTTCAAAACAGAAATTGAAAACTAATGAAGTTTTGACACCATATGAACAATAATTGAGGTCATCAATAATGTTCGTTTTAATAATTATGCAAGTGGGTTTTTTTATGTTGTATGAATCAAAATTTAATAAAGAAACAAGCTTATTGTGCAAATAAAATCAATGGATCTAAATACTCAGTATAAATCAAAACTAAATATATTTTTAAAAATTAGTTCAATCTATTGACCTAGATGCAAAGTCAATCAAATTATTTAGATAGCAATGACATAAAGTCCAATTTGATATTGGTGTAAATCATTTATGATCCTTGGTATGAAATAAAATATAACTTGTAGTCAACATTAAAAGAGAAAAGAATTTTTTTCCAAATATTTAACAAAACAAAATAAAATAAAACACATGAATAATTTCAAGAGAAGTTTTGCCTCCAAATATTGAAAAGTTGACTCATCTGTGCTGTAAATAAGATGAAATCAAAATAATTTGCACATGATTTCTTAAATATTGATACAACTACTAAACAGTTATTTGAATAATACAGTGGGAGTATGCTATTTATATCAATAATTCGAAAAGGAAAAAGTGTGTTGAACATCAGTTTTTATTCCAAGATCAAATGAATAGGTAAACTACATGGTGAGAAAACTTTATATTGCAGTTGAATAAAGCTGAATTTTCAAAGCAGAAATTAAAAACTGAATGAAGTTGAGGAACCTTATGAACAATAAATGAGGTCATCAAGGATGTGCGAAATAATAATTATGCAAATTAGTTTTGTTATGTTGTATTATTCAAAAGTGCAAAAAAAAAAAAAAAAAAAAAAAAAAAAAAAATCAAATACTTATTGAATTAAATATATTTTTATAATATTTGTTCAATTTGTTGGCCTAGGAGCAAAATTAATCAAATTATTAGGCTACCAATGGTTTGAATTCCATTTTAATATTCTTGTAAATCATTTATTATCCTTGGTATCTAATTACAAGTAATAACAGAAAATCAAATATATAAATGGAGAATATTTTTAGTAGAAAAATATACAAACCTTAACTTTTATGGAAAACATTTTCCTCAGTCTGAAACTACCCAGAATTTTCATGCTAAAAACAAACGGAAATGATAATCATTTGCAAATGATTACTTAAATATTTATAAACAAATTAAACAAATTTTTAAAATATTAGGCCAATCTGTTGACCTAGGAGCAAAATCAATCAGATTGTTTCAGTTATCAGTGGCATAAAATCCAATTTAATATTTGTAGAACTGGTTGTGTGTATTTAAGCCAAGGAAAGATGCTTTCTTGTCTCTTTTCTTATTTATTTTGCACACACACACATATAACAACGCATGGACGATGACTTCATACATATAAGGTAACACATAATACTATATACAATTAAAGTAGAAATTGCCGTTAACAAAGAGCGAACGAATACTTCTTTTTGCCGCTAACAAAAGAGCGAGCGGTGCCTACTTGCACCAGTTACACACCAACTCTCAGGGAGAAGTGTCTACAAAAACAGCTTAAGTGCGCTTCCCCCACATTCCAAACATACACATGGGTTAGCGCATACTGCGCCATCTATGTTCAGTATTAATTTTTACTGTATGAATACATATACAAAGAAACAAAAATACAAATAAAGTAATTAAATAAAAACAAAATATTATAAATAATAAAATCACATAAACATACTCCCACCCATCAAGAAGTCATTCTTGATGCACTGGTAAAATACACAGTTTAACTATAGGCCTTTTAAAAAGCCCTTTCAAAGTTTTTAATGTTACTACTCTTATGGCCCCAGCCTTACCAGGATGTATAGCTACAACCTTATCAAGAGGCCATGTTGCTGGGGGAATATTGTCTTCTTTAATAATTGCAATATCACCGATTTTAATGTTTGGATAACAATTTTTTCCATTTTCTCCTGTTTTGTTTTGACATATTACTTCAAAATCTACAACATACAACACAATTTAATACACATTTTCTAACTATTCTTTTAACATTTAATATCCAAAATGTTTGGCGTAAAATACCCATTAACAAATTACCACATGCATGCAAATTTAAAATATGAAAATATTGTACAATCAGAATACTTAATTAATGCTGGTTAGGGAATATGATAGGATGTTTTGCATTATACTGCAAAGATGCATTTTGAAGACGCCCTCCCACTCTGAGCAACCCGTCCTTATCAATGAATGGACAAAGTGCTGATAGTGGGCTTTTCTTTGGCATTGGTTGGTTTGACCTTATACAATTGATTTCAGCATCAAAAAATACAGTTTGAACATATTTTACAATAATATTACGAGCAAAAATTCTTTCCTTTGAAGTTATAGGTTCAATTATACCTGTAGAATTATTAACTTTACCAGTTTTACAATTATTTATAAATCTAATACAAAAACATAATACATTAATTAACTTAGTATATGACGAGTATTTTTCAATTAATGAATCTATTAAGTCATTTTTCAAAATTGCAGCAAATACACATGCAGTTTTTTTCCTTTCCTTAAGGACAGAGTCATTGTTTTTGAATACTGGTTGCTTTGGCCAGTCAGCCTCTGATGATGTTAGGAAAGTAGGGCCCTCCCACCATAGACGACAGTCTGGCAGATCCTTAGGAGACAAACCTCTGGATCCTATATCTGCTGGATTTTCCTTTGACGGCACATACCTCCATCTATTTTGAGGGATGAGGTCCAAGATCTCTGAAGTCCTGTTGGCAACAAAGGGCTTCCAATTTCGAGGAAGTGAAGACAACCAGGAAAGAACAACTTGAGAATCTGTCCAAGCATATATATTAATAACATGATCATTAAAAGTTTTAATTAGAACAGATAATAATCGGGCTAACAGGAGAGCTCCATTTAACTCCAGCCGTGGAATGGATACAGGCTTTAGCGGAGCTACCTTGCTTTTAGCTGCTAAAATAGTGACCTTCGTAACACCATTATCAGTTCTTTGAACCGCATAAATTACACAGGCATATGCTGATTCCGATGCATCCGAAAATCCATGAAGAGTAATTTCCTTTTCTGTAGTTAGAAGCCATCTCGGAATAGAAATGTGACATATTTGCTGAAATTCCTTTTTGAATTTACGCCACTTAACTGCAAAATGTTCCGGTAAGGCACTGTCCCAATCAAGTTTCAGCAACCATAACTGCTGATAAAAGATTTTTATTAATATTGTGCAGGGTGAAAGAAAACCCAAAGGATCAAATAGCCTTGCTGATTGTGACAGAAAAGATCTTTTGGTGATTTCATTCTCAAAATTAAAGTCAATTTTAAAAACAAGGCAATCAGTAGAAGAGTTCCAAATAAGTCCCAGAGTTTTAGAACAGTTTTCGGGATGAATTTCCACATTAGATTCATTAGCACTCAGGCATTCAGCTAAATTATTTAAGACATGTGGAGAATTAGAACGCCACTTTCTTAAGTGAAATCCTCGGGCATCTAGAATTTCCGACAATTTTTGAATTAACGCGATTGCTTCTTCATTAGATTTTGCTCCAGCCATCAAGTCATCCATATAAAAGGAATTTTGAATTATTTTAGATATTTCAGGATTTATAATTTGAGAATCCAAGCCTATTTGATGTAAACATCTAGTAGCTAAAAATGGAGCGGATGAAGTTCCATAAGTTACAGTAGAAAGTTTGTATTCCTTAATAGTGGAATCAGGTGAATTTCTCCACACTATTTTTTGCAAATTTTGATCTTCTGAATCAATTAAAATTTGTCTATACATTTGCTTTATATCGGAAGTGAAAGCAACTTTATTTAGTCTGAATCTGACAAGAATAGTAAATATATCTGGTTGCAATAATTTTCCTACCCCCAAAACTGAATTCAACGAATTAAAGTTAGGCGGTTTGCAGGATCCATCAAACACAACTCGAAATTTGGTTGTAATGCTGTCTTTCTTTTGCACAGCATGATGAGGAAGAAAGTAATCCGGTTTAGAAGAATCAAAATCTTTATTAGGTGACATATGCCCCAATTCTTCATATTCTCTCATAAAACTCTTGTATTCCATTTCAAATTCTGAGTTAAACTTAAATTTCCTTTCCATAGCTAGAAGCCTAGAAATAGCCATTCCCTTTGTATCTCCTAACTGATTAATGTCCTTATAAACAGGTAATCTTAGAACAAATCGACCCTGATCATTTATCCTGCAAGTCGCTTTAAAATGATTTTCACAAAATTCTTCTTCATCTGACATAAGAAACTTTTTATCCGGCAACTCTTCCATTTGCCAAAACCTTTGCAAAACAGAATCAATGTTACAATCACTTTCAACGGAAATCAGATGCGATTGTGTGTACGATGATGAAATAGAATCTCTTCGAATCTGACCTGCGACAACCCATCCAAATATTGTGCTTTGCGCAATTGGTTGTCCTTCAGACCCACTAATTTTTCCATTACGAAGGATTGAGAAAAAGCAATCAGAACCTAAAATTATATCACATACTGATGGCCTTGAAAAATCTTCATCTGACAGAGGGATCCCCTTCAAATAATCTAATTCTTTAATGTTAATATTCTCAACTGGGATTTGAGAAGTAACCTTATTTAAAATAAAAGCATTAACTGTCACACATTCTTCACTAAATCTTGACCCAATTTTTAAATTAACTGAGCCACGTGTGGTTCCTGCTTGAACCCCACTTATCCCACTTAGAGACACTCTAGCATTCTTTCTTTTTAGTCCTAAAATATTTATTACATTTTCACTGACAAAACTGGACTCCGAACCACTATCTAGTAAAGCTCTGAATAAGAAAGAATCACCCCCACTATTATACAGTAAAACCTTTGCCGTGGGAAGGAAGGTTATAAATTTGGAGTTGTTTAGACATGTGCTAGAACTAACAGGCCTTTGAGGTTCCACTGATTTATTGCGTTGCGTTTCTCCCCCTTGGCGGATGTCGTCTTCGGAGGGGTGTTTGGGGGTTTGATCGTTAGGTTCGGGTTCGGATTCTGAAACACGTGCACTATTTACTACCCTTTTAACATCTTCATGCAAGAGTGAATTATGGTTTCCTTTACATATGGTACACTTTAAATGGCAATTAGTGCAATCCTTAATTTTATGAGAATTCAAACATAAAAAGCAAAGATAGTTTCGCTTTACAAAATTCTTCCGAGCATTCAAATCCATATTTCTAAATTTAATACATTTAAACAATTTATGCATTCCCGAACATTTCAAACAATTTTTATCACTTTTATTTCTTTGAATATTCTCACATGCAACAAAATTAGACTTAGTAGGAATTTTAGCATCAGATTCATTATAAACCATTAATTCAAGAGATGAACATCTGGTATTTAAAAATTCCAAGAATTCTTCCCACGTAGGAAATTCTATTTCTGAAGTTTTCACGGACCAAAGTCTTCTTGTTTCAGGATCTAATTTTTGCAATAACAAATGAATTAGCCATGGATCTCTGCTAGATGCCTCTTCTCCTAAAGATTTTAACCCTCTCAAGACCTCATCACTCGTGTTAACTATATTTCGCAAATTCGTTGAATTGGCTTGAGAGATGCCTTTTTGTTCCAAAAATGTTTTGATTAATGCATTAATTATTTTCTTCTTCTTATCATACCTGTCCATTAATTTTCCCCATGCTTCTTCATAGGAATCATTGGACAACGGTATGTGCTTAATTAAAGAAGCGGGTTCATCAGACAACAAACCCTTTAAATACTGAAATTTTTGGCTATTGCTTAGTGAAAGCTGCGAATGAACTGTGGATACAAATAAATCCTTAAAGTTCATCCAATCTTCAAATTTACCAGAAAACACTGGAATAGTAAGTTTTGGCAAACGAAAATTTGAAATAGATTGCACTGAAGAATTTTGTGTTTGAGCAGAAGTAAATTGAGATCTATTAAAGACATCAATTTTATTTTGAAACTTTAATTTCAAGGAAAAATATCTATTTTCGAATTCCTCTATTTCAGAATCCTCAATAGTTAATTCTGAATCTAATTTTTCGAATTCTTTCAAAAGTTCTTCTAACCTCTGCAAACGAATCACTACCTCATTTCTTGATTCCAATTCATCTGCAGAATGTTCTAATCTAGTTAAGGAGGCCTTAACCTTGCCTCTTGCGACTTTAATTTGCGTTATGTGTTCCTTATATCTTTTCGGATCGTCCATGTTGAAAAGAAATTATATAACAAATCGTTTGCGAAACGGAACCGAAACTAAAGCAAATTATGTTCGCTCGCAATTCGAGAACTTCTTATTAACTCTTCAGATGTTCTTCTCTTTAAAAACATCAAATTAATAATCAATAATAATAAGAAACAAATGAAAGAAACTTATCTGTTTCTCATGCTGACATCTCGCCGGTGCCTCCAATTTTTATATGTAGAACTGGTTGTGTGTATTTAAGCCAAGGAAAGATGCTTTCTTGTCTCTTTTCTTATTTATTTTGCACACACACACATATAACAACACATGGACGATGACTTCATACATATAAGGTAACACATAATACTATATACAATTAAAGTAGAAATTGCCGCTAACAAAGAGCGAACGAATACTTCTTTTTGCCGCTAACAAAAGAGCGAGCGGTGCCTACTTGCACCAGTTACACACCAACTCTCAGGGAGAAGTGTCTACAAAAACAGCTTAAGTGCGCTTCCCCCACATTCCAAACATACACATGGGTTAGCGCATACTACGCCATCTATGTTCAGTATTAATTTTTACTGTATGAATACATATACAAAGAAACAAAAATACAAATAAAGTAATTAAATAAAAACAAAATATTATAAATAATAAAATCACATAAACAATATTAGTGTAAATCATTTATGATACTTGGTATCATATAAAATGAGACAAATAATCAAATCCATTTAAAAAGAGATCAATTCATTCTAAGCATTTAACAAAACAAAATAAAAGTAAACACCTATATAATGTTAAAAAAAATGCCTCCAAATAATAAAAATTAGACTCATCATGCTATAAACAAAATGAAATGATAGTAATTTGCAAATAATTTCTTAAATATTCTCACAATTATTAAATAGTTAAGTAAATAAAATGCAGAATAATAAATAAATGCATTTTTGTCCATAATTGAAAAATGAAAATATGTATTGAACATCAATTTTTATTTCAAGTTCAAATGAATATATAGTCTATGTAGAGAGATATCTTTATACAGCAATAGAATAAAGTTGAATTTTAGCGAAATTAAAAACCAAGCACGATTTGACACCAAATGAAGAATAAATGAAAGATTTAGTTATGATGTGTGATATTATAATTATGTTTTGTGCTATCGACAAAATGTAACAAAGAAACAGGATTATAGTGCAAAAAAAAAAAAAAAAAATCCTAATTCTTAGTAAATCAAAACTAAACAGATTTTTATAAGAAACCTGTCGTCTTTTAGCTTCTTTTAGAGAAGTACTGAAATTCAACTTACTTCAATTCCGATATTCTTCTGAATCTTAATGGTATTCAAATGGAATTTTTATGTATTTTCCTATACATCTGACTTTGAATTATGGAAGAAGAAATATACTATATTTTACGCATTCGCGTTTCTTTTTTTTCTTTTTTTTGAAAATAAAAGTCAAGTTTATGCGGCCAAAGATGGATAGCAACGACATCATTGAGCTGACGGAAGAATATAGAAAGAACTGCAGAAAAACTTGTGGAAGTGTATTCTTTACCGCAGCAAGAAGATGCAGAGGATATTTGATCTGGAAAGAAGAAAATAATAGCTTCAACAGGGCAGCAGGCTTCCATTGAAATAAGGGAGATGCTGAAAGCTACTGTCTTATCACCCTGATAAGATAGTAGCTATACACACTCTTAATTAATTTACGAATAATGCTGTGCATCATTTTCGACAAATTTCGAAGCGTATCCAAAGACAAATGTCTTTAGACAGTTTTCTAGTAAAAAAAAAAAGCATGCATTAAAAGTAGTAATTTATATTATAATATATATATATATATATATATATTTTTGGAATGCATTAGATTGTCCTTTTTGCAAGGTTTTCTCTGGTTGGTTTTTTTTTTTTTAGCGCGCCGAGGATATAGCATTCTTTCGATTAAGATTCTGGACCGAATTACGCTTATTACGCAAGGTATCACTGTACACGTTTCTTTAAATATATAAACAGTATTACACAAAATATTTGATCAAATTAGTGATTTGATAATGATTTAAGACAATAAAGGAAAAAAAGAGTTAATTAACGAATTCGGGCTCTGCTTCTTCAAGTGAATATTAATTCTCACATTAAAAAGCAATGTCCTGAATTTTTAATCATCTTGATTTTTTTGTTTTTCTTTTACTGTTATTGTTGTTTTTTGTCTTAAATTATTTTTCACCATCTTTCCTTTATTAAAGTTATTCATGATGATCCATTGCAAAATTAGAGCAAAGTGACATACGTCCGTTAGCAGCAGGAGACCAGCGTAAAATAGAAGCAAGAATTCTGATGAGAAATTAGATCAACATTGACTAATTATAAATTGCTCTTTCATTATTTTAAACGAATTCGCGATGAAGACCGATGTATTGTAAATACTGTATTATTACCATTAAAATGTTAAATATTAGAGTAATATTTGAAATTTCAATGGTAATTTGCAAGATATAAAAAAATTAAACAATAAATTTATTAAATAATTTTGAATATAGAAAAAAAAATTTCAATATTTTTAATTTTCTTGTGATCAGAGAGCAGATTTCTTATGATTTTAGAAGAAAAAAAAATTATCATTTTCAGGCAGGAATATATTACATTCTACACACTTTGAATGCTGTCTTGGCTCAATTTCCCTAAAAGCATTGATTTCGTATTTTCCTCGTAATGAGACATAAAATTTCAAATAGTGCTGCACACATGTGCCACCATCCATGAACTGAAGATAAAGCTTTGTGAAACTGGACTATAATGACCCAGTGGGTCTCAAAGTATTTATATTATTGCTGTATACCAAGAGAAAAATGAGGAGATTTGAGTCCCCTCAATAAATAAAGGGTCAGTATAAAAATGTCTTTGGAGAGTTGCATTCAGCAACATATCCAGACAAAGAATCTTCAAAATATTTAATTCCATTCTTCTAAACAGAGCATTCTAAAATAATTCTTTACTTTTAACTTCAATACTTTTAATTCTTGAGTCTCTTTAAAGCTGAATATTGCGTAATACGATTAAGCAGTCTCGGCAGATCAGATCCATGAATCGAGTTTGTGAACTGAAAATTACAAACGACCCAGTCCTTTTTATTATTACTATTTTTTATTTATCGAGACAAGAGTCAGAATTGATAAACTATTTTATTTTTTTTATTCCTCTAAATGAGAATTTTCTAAATGCAATTGAACATTTTGATTTTTTGTAAAATTTGCATCTGCGTACATATATATACATACTCACAAACAAATGCAATTTTATGGAAGACCAATGAATACAAACATATATATATATATTCAATGATGACCTACGAAAATTGAAACGAATTTTATTTCCCTAAATGCTAACTCTAGAACATAAGTACGTTTCTTTCATTCATCTATCCACGCACAGTTTCATGTTTTATATGCAACATTTGCTGAGATATGCTCATTTTTAATTTTAGAGGGATTAATCGCCCAATTATGAAAATATTTGTTTCTAAAATATTTATTCAAGGAATAAAAAATATCACATTCAATTGTTTTTCTAGTATTACATCATCCAATTATCATAACCTCAAAGAAATTTACTAATAATGCATAAGATTGCTCACTTTAATTAGTCGTCAGTTGCAACTTCGATTCTATATATATATATATATATATAAAGGTGGAAAAAACTTGAGAAACTGAACATTTAATACATCTCGAAGAAGCAGTAGAAAGCCGTCTAAGAAAGTAAAATTATTTGCTTGCTCTCTAAAACAATGATATATTCAGTATTAAGGAAAGTTTAGACACACTGAATATTTGTTTTGTATATAATCGTAATGCCGTTCTGGTTGTGGAAGAATATAATCATCGTTTTTCGAATCACTAGCATCCTTCTAGTAACTGTGTTTACAGAACGAATTAAATAGCAGGATCATCTAAAGTTATATTTTGGCTGATTTTTCAAATTACTCTCATGCTAATGCACGAATAATCAGTCCAAAACTCAACATTCTAGGACTGACAGTATAAAATTTATTTCAACGTAATAACTGGCATCCATAGAGAATAGACTCAGTCCATGGATTTTCACAACAGATTCAGGGACAACTACACGATCGATGTCTAGAATGTTGCAGTTGGGTCCAATATTAGGTAAAATTAAAATCCTCAATTATCTGAATATGGTGAAAAAAATCAAACATTTTCAACTTAAAGTAATACAATATTACAATGATGAAAAGAAACAAAGTTAAATAATAGAATATTTATTATAATGAAGGAAAAAGAATGTAATCAATAATCTTTTTCTTTTTTCGAGTAGCATTCCTTTGAACTAGAAAATATATATGTATATATATATATATTGCAAAAAACGACACATTACACAAAGCAGCAAGGTTTTAACTATTAATTTCTCTGTGAAAATTTCTATGTATAAATTAATATAATCTTAATAAAAAAAATACACCTGGAATTCAATGACTGCGGATTTAAAAAACACTTAATTCAAACCGATTAGAAATAAATATTACGTTTAATTCAAAAAGAAAGAAATGATGATTCCGGCGTGAAGACTTTCTCAAGGGTCCCCCTCAGGCATTAGTTCTCTCTATATACAATGCATCTTTTATTATAGTTAAGTATTTTCTGTAGGCGGTTCAAGGTCGCGTTTTCTACCTCGTTACTGGTTGTCTGCGTCGAAACGCAGAGGCAGTTAACAGTGTCAATCTTTTTTTTTTTTTTTTTTTTTTCTTTTCTGCCAGCTGAACGTTCTTACTAAAACGTACGTACTGGCGTGGGAAAAAAAAAAAAAAAAAAAAACAAGCTTTGTCGAAACCATGGCACCGGAGAAGGAGAAAGAAGAGAGAATAGTAGAGAAAACGAGTGTTCTTGAAACGCCTACAGAAATTGCACAGACTATAGTTTAGTTCAGAAAAAAAATTATTTTTAATTGAATTTCATAATGATTGCCTTTTTGATTAATTTCATTTCAAACCGATATTTAACTCACTAGATGTGGGATTATTCAATTATAAGTACAAATACCAAGAAGGATCGCAAAATTTTCTAATTTCTTTTTTGCCAAAACTGATATAATTTCATACAACAAAAGCAAACTTGAAACAAATGGTACTAAATAGTATATGAAAATGCGAAATAATTATTTCGCAGTGGTCTCAACATTTAAACCAGGTGTCTTGGCTTCCCAAATTTTAGATTGAATAATTGAATTTAGAGGATCATCCTCTTGAAATTTCAATAAACTTTTAAGCAGAAATTCTCCAAAGAAAGATAAGACACAGAGATTACTATTATCAATTTCACCAGAATAGGATTATTAAAATTTCGCGATTCAGAAAGGGATTCGTATTTATTTAGTAAAAATGACATCCTGTGTAGAATTTATCCTATGTCGGTTTTTATATGGATCTAAGAATTTTGAACCGTAATTAATTGATTAGAACGATACCTGAGGAACACCGCACTCCATACAGAACTTATTAATATCGAAAATTATATCGTACGGTCTAAATAACTATTTAATGTTATCTACAAACAAAAGTAATAGGAATATTTGTGACTTGGGCCACCTTTTTTTTTTTTTTTTTTTTTTTTTTCTAAGCAATACCTTTTATTGTTTTCTGTGTAAAAAACGAAATAAAATCTTTTCTTGCTCGAAAGATCATGGTAAATGCCAATAACTATCACCTGACTAGAAAGAAGAATGGAACACTTAGTACATGATAATATTGATTATTCGAGCTTATTGAAACCTTAATCACCTTAAATAATTTAAAATTTATTTAACAAAGAGGGCATTTTAAATTATTTTTCATTTTAAGGTTTCAAAATTTAATTTGAAATTATGAAAATAATTTCAATCTAAATATAATAATATTGCCTTTTAATAATATTTTAACAAACTCTTTTTATTGACTATCAACTTAAATATCATTATTATATTAATTATCAATAATAAATTGTTTTGTAAGATTATGTGAATTCGCTACATAAAACTGCTCACACAAATAATTAAGATAAAAAAAATTACCTGATTTCAGCTTGGGATGACGAATATTTTACGAGTGGTTATTACGTAAACAATATCAAAAGTCACAACTACCGGTGATCAATACTTTTCACACAGGGGAGTCATTCAAAACCTTAATACGATCTTACTGGTGATATTTCGATTACAGTTCTTTGATCACGATAGAAAGTAACAATCGATACGATCTGTCCAATGGAAGCTCTCGAACAAGAGTTTAATCATACATAGGGAAAATCCCTTACCCACTGAATTGAACGCACCGGTTATTCTTGGAATTATTGTATCATTGAATTGCATATCACTGAAATTTATCGGAGCGGTGACTGCACTGGAAAGTGTGAGGCTTCACTGGACAGCGCGAAGACACCGCTCTACTTCATGGGAGTGACCTTGACTTTCCGAAATTTGCATTTGACAATGCACTATTACATAAAGATCATTTTTAATTGCTTGTGACATGACTTTGATTGCATATATTCTGTTTACTGCTGGCGCCATCTATTCGTAGCATAGAGAACCAAAGTTAACATATTAAAGAAATGACACATATATTTAATTCAAATTTTTTCATAAAATGGTTTACTCCAATAAAGTAATTAAATAAATAGTTTTAAAAAAAATCAAATTTAAGAAGTAAGCAGAAATAGATAAATTAATTCAATCACACGTTACTTAAATTAGTAATTTAAGTATTAATTACAATTAATAAATTTCATATTTAATAATAATTAATAAATTTTAATTAATAATATGATTGAAATGGCAGATATTTCAATCCAATATTTAAAAATAACAATAGCTAAATTATTTGTTATTCAAAAAATCGTGGATTATGCATCTCTAGATTTCAGTTAGGAAGCTCTAATCTTTAACTTTTCAGGAAGTTCGAATTTGCCAGAACAATGCCCAAGAAACTTACATTACCTTAAGGGATTCTAAATATTTAAACGATGCATAAGGAAATAACTGAATACCCACATGTTCCACGACCCCCGTTAGAGAAGGCCGGAAAACTTACGTCACAGAAAGTAATGACGTAGCTCCGAGAGGTTACACGAGTGGGTGCGAATTGGGGGACCGAGGGAGGAATTTCACCCTCTTCAAGTTTACTGATAAGAAACGAACTCTTTTCCACCCACGACATGTTTTAGCCAGTGGCCCTCCTGTGTTTGAGTAGACAGGAAGCGCCATTTCTTACTTGCAAACAAAATCATTTGGATTACTAAAAATAAGGAATAGAAATGCCTTTGATCTGTTGTGTTCCAAACTGTAATGGGAATTACAGGAATGGCCCAAGAGTAAGTGTTTTTGCCTTTCCTAAAAATGAAGAGCTTAAAAAGAAGTGGTTAAGTGCCATACATCGTGAAGGATTTTATCCGACGCAGCATAGTAGGGTAAGCTTATTTAATTATTTTAAACTAATGCTTAACGTTTCTAAATGAAAAATCATTTATTCTCACATTAGAAATTTAACAGTAATACAGCTCAGTAATATCTATTATTCGTGCTTTTAATCAAGTGCATTATGAAAAGAATTATTTTATAAAATGCTGTAATACAGGTAATAATGTCTGTAATTATTGTCAATAATAATTATAATATTTGCCGTAATTATGTTTACATGTTTTATTTACTATTATATCTATAATTACGTTTATATAGTTAAATTTTATTATATAAGATAACGATAAAAGCATGAGAGTAAACAATAATAATTATATATTGTTTTATGTTGTATATTTCTTACTGTATTTAAATTAAACATTAAAGGAAGTCAATAGTTACGAATAATTTCCTTTACTGTAGGTCTGTGAATTACATTTAAAAAAAAAATGATATTGAAAGAGAAACGAGTCTATTTGATTCGAAGTCAGGAAAATTATTAAGTGCCCCTCTTAAATATCCGAGACTAGTGATTGGAGCAATTCCATCTCAGATGCCAAATTGTGCCGCTTACATGTCATCTTCAACATTTCATAGGGAAAATTATATTTACATTCTTTGTTTACTATTATATCTATAATTACGTTTATATAGTTAAATTTTATTATATAACATAACGATAAAAGCATGAGAGTAAACAATAATAATTATATATTGTTTTATATTGTATATTTCTTACTGTATTTAAATTAAACATTAAAGGAAGTCAATATTTACGAATAATTTCCTTTACTGTAGGTCTGTGAATTACATTTTAAAAAAAATGATATTGAAAGAGAAACGAGTCTGTTCGATTCGAAGTCAGGAAAATTATTAAGTGCCCCTCTTAAATATCCGAGACTAGTGATTGGAGCAATTCCATCTCAGATGCCAAATTGTGCCGCTTACATGTCATCTTCAACATTTCATAGGGAAAATCCAGAAATAAAAAAGATGAAATTGGAACAACAATATGTAGAGAAAGCTCTCCAGGAAAGCATAATAGAAAAAAAGAAATACGATGAGACAAGAGAATTTAAAAATTTGGAAGAACTAAAACAGCGCATTTCTTTAGTAAATTTGAAAAATTTCTGGAATGTCATTCATAAAGAAAACAAAATTTTATTCGTGAATATTGAAGTAAGTTCTGGTCCTGAAATTGCCTTGTCTGTTGTAATAAATGATGTATTAGAGGTGTCAGCTTTTGTTGGAAAAACAAGCTTGTCAAATATTCCAAACATTTGTTCTTTACCTATAAAAATCAATAATATCAACACTTTAAATGAAATATTAGAGCATCTGCCAGAAATGAAGAGAAATAAATCATTGCTGAATTCTGATATTGTTTCCCAGATTCATAGTTTCATGGATAATTTAAATATAACCCAAGAAAATTTAACCAATGTTGTAGCATTTATTAAAGAGCAATCTGCCTTGATTATTCAAAATGAGCACAGTAAAAGGTACTCCACTGAAATGATGATATTCTGCTCATTATTTTATTCAATGGCTCCGCATGCATATAAATTTGTCAGAAAGTCTGGCTATATTTTGTTACCTCATCCTGTAACTTTGAGAAATATATGCATACCTATCAACACTTGCCCTCAGTCAGAGCAGACCGAATTGCATTTCTTAAGGTACATTGAGCAGAAATTACAATTCATAGTATCTGCAGATAAAAATGTGATTCTTCAAATAGATGAGATGCACGTCAAACCCTACTTTGATTACAAAGGGGGAAATATATCAGGTTTCAGTTACAATTCAGAAAATGCCGCCACAAGTGTTGTGACTTTCATGATAAATAGTATTTCATCGTCATATAAAGATGTTGTTCACATTCTTCCTGTAAATAAAATAGCAGCAGACGTTTTACATGCATTCATTAAAAAAATTATTATTGGGTTAGAAAACATTGGTTTTAAAGTGATATGTGTAGTAACAGACAACAATTCAGTCAATCAAAAAGCAATGTCTCAGTTCGCTTCTCCTTCACAGTCATATTCAATTCTTTATCCTCATCCGGTAAATAAAGAACGACCTCTTTTTTTCATGATCGATACTGTCCATTTATTGAAGAATATTCGCAATAACTGGATCAATCAAAAGAATGTTGATAAATGTATGTTTTACCCTAATTTTAAAGAAACAACCTCAGAAAAAAATTCACAACAAGATTGTATTAAAAATTCTCTGGAAACTAATGATAATGTTATTCACTCTAATGGTGAAATAATTCAGAGTTCTAGTAGTAAATCTGACAATAAAGTAGATTTTAATACAGCATCCTTCAAAACATTAAAATTATTGTATGAAACTGAAAAGAATAACATCGTAAAATATGCATACAATTTATCTTTAAAAGCATTGGAACCCAATAATTTAGAAAAACAAAATGTCAAATTAGTACTCAAAATTTTCAATAAATTTATACCTGAAAGTCTCATGAATTTGGGAGAGAAATATGAGTTTCCACACTACAAAGAAACAGCAGAATATATAAGAATAATAAATAGGTGGTGGGATATTGTTAATGTAAAAACTCCATTCACAGGAATCCGTGAAAATAATGTATATAAAAAACCACTGACATCATCTGAAACCGACAAAAGATACAAGTTTTTAGATGTATTTTTGAACTGGTTGGAAGACTGGAAAAATATGAAATGTGATACCGGCATGCTAACAAAAGAAACTTATTCTGCTCTTTTCATGACTACATATGCTTTAAAAGAAATAACTAAATATTGTCAGGAAGAATTCGAAATGAAGTACATTCTCCCAGGAAAATTTCAGACCGACAATTTAGAGGCACGCTTTGGTTTATATAGACAAATGGCAGGAGCACAATATCATGTTTCACTCAGACAGGTATTTGAAAGTGAAAACAAACTAAGAATGCATTGTATTTTAAAAATTTGTTTAAAATCAAACAAACATGGAAATCTCGAACTTTTTCGGGAAGCAGTTGGCGAAAATTGGGAAGAATTTGAAAAATCTATTTCTGAAAAATTACCTGTATTTAACATTTTGCTTACAGAAGAAGATTTTAAAAAATCAGAAGATGTTTTACCAGTGTTAGTTTATTTAGGAGGTTACTGTGTCCACACAGTCCTTAAAAAGTTGAAATGCAGCATTTGCAAAAAGTTTTTAACAAATGAAAAAGAACTGGACTGCTCAACTTCTTTAATTCAGAATTTAAGTCGAGGAAAACTTTTATACCCCAAAAAATGCATTGTAAATGTAATATTATATTCTTACATTATAATTCAGAAATTATGTACCATACATGAAGAAGCATTTTTGAAATTTTCCAATCAAAAGTATTTAGCAGCAGAGATAATTTTCAATAGTTTAGTGAATGAGGAACAAATACATGATTATGGTGAATGCATTTCAGGACATAAACCAGAAAATGTCTATAGAATGATAATTTGGTCTGCAGTCAATTCATTACTGAATAATTATTGTAAAAAATTAAATGATAGTTTGAGAAGCTCTTCTAAAACTGGAAAGAAAAGAAAACTAGATAAATTTAGTAAAGTTGTTTCTAAAAAAAAAAATATAGCAGAAAAGGTAAAAGTATAAAAGCTAAATTTCAACTAGACATGTTTTCTTGTCTATGAGATAATTATGGTAATGATATTGTTTCGACTTCAGAAGTTATAATTACAGTTCCAACAGGAGAAGGAAGCTCCACAAAAACTGCATAATCTTGAAATGAAAACGTAGAAAACGAAATTTATTGAAAAACTGTATATTTTTATAAATATGATTGAATCAGAAAATAACAACGATAATGACAATAGCAAATATGATCAAATAAATATAAGTTATCCAGGTTTATGAACAAATATTATAACTGATAAGTTTAGAATATGTTAAAAACGGACTTGTACAATAGAAAGAAGTTTTTGTGAAGAGTGCTGAAGGTAGATCATTTTCCACCACACACTACTAAAAAATATGCCAAATAGTGAAAATTGGTTAATTTATTTGAAAACGCAAGACTCGACATTTTTTTTGTATACTATTTTCAAAAAAAAAAAAAATAATAAATAAATAAAAAGGAAATGAACAATCTACACTATTTATAGGTAGCTGTAATAGCTGGAGAAAGCTGAAATTGTAATTCAAATTCATGAATGTTTTATTTGTCACTTTAATTCCTTTATTGGTTGGAAAGAATTACTGATTAGACTAAAATTATGTTTTACTGTGGATGAACACAAAACAAGCAAATAAAAAAAAAGGGAACGACTTGAATTACTGTTTTAAAGAATTGTTTTTATGATTCTATATTTATCATGTAATAACCTTTCATTTCGTGGAAACCATGAAAATAATAGAAACTCCTAATAATGGAAATTTTTGTATGTTTAATCGAATAATTCAGTAAATACAAATTGTGCTAATAAATCATATAAACAGAATTAAAAATTCGAAAATTAGAATTGGCCATCATTTAGCACTGCGATCAAATGAACAAAATATTCCTGCATTATGAAATGAAATCCTTAGCAAAATTAAAGTCTATTCAAAATCATCCAAGTACAGCAGTAACCAAATGGAATATAATCTTGATTTTCCCCATTAAGAACAAACGCACTTCAGTCATTATTAGGTATGAAAATATTGCAGAGAAAAGATTAAATATAAATGCGTCGTTTATAGGGTTTATTAAAGTAATCATTGTGACTGGAGAAGGACTAGCAAAACCTCTGTTGAAAAGATTAAGTGAGCTGGATTTAAATATTATGAATTGAAGAGGATAGGCGTAAGGCAAAGATAGCAACACGAAACGGAAGTACAAAGTTTTGCAATTTAGAATAGTTGCTCTAAATCCACATGCAATTTATATGTCTTGCACATCATACTTTTTAAATTTATTAATTTGTGATACCATTTCCAGCAGTATATATTGTAAATTTGTTTTTGGATATTACAACTTCTATATGCTTTTTTATACCCTTTGGGAAGCCAGAATGGATTCAGTTAATGCAATGTATACACAGTTTGAAAAAAATTGTAATGTCCTAGAAGAATTTATTGAGGTAAATAGAGATAGTACAGCGGTATGCGAAGTAAAAATATTGGAATCAATAAAAGAAATGCCATTTATTTTATACTTAATACTATAGTTTTCAATATCGCCCAAAATTAACACTACTAATGAAGTATTTCAACTAAAAACAGTTGTTTTTTATTCGGCTTTTAAATTGATCAGTAAAATTAAAACTGAAGTTCAAAATTTAAGTACAAAATTCAACACATTTTTAGACGAATCCAAAGTGACAGAATGCAATTTGATGAATTCTGAAAATTTTCTTAAAACACGAATTTGAAAAAGAAAAAGATGATATTCCGAAATAAAAGAAGATGAAGTTAAAGAATTTGGGTATTAAAAATATCACAGCAATTGATACTGTCATTGTACAGAGAGAAGGTAGATTTAAAAATGTGTCAATTTAATCACTAATATAAAAAATTTCAAATTAAATTCAGCAAATTAAAAGTAAGGAAGAAGTGTAGTTGGTCAAGGCGTGAAGAAGCTTACAAGCATTTCCTATACAAATCATCGAAAAAAAATGGTGATTTTTCTAAAGTAATTAAAAGCAAAATCAAATTCATTTAACAAATATACACGCAATAGCATTATATATAATGTTTGTAATTTTTTTTTTTACTTTAAAAAAAAATTGCGGCTCCAAATGGTATCTTGCACAAAATCTCCTTTATATTTAAGGCTGGCTCTGATTATAATTCAGAACTCCTGTACCTTATGTGAATAAGAAATTTTGAAATTTCCTAATCAAAAATATTTTGCAACAGATATAATTTTGAATGATGTAGTGAATGAAGAAGAAGTACATGATTATGGCAAAGGCATTTCAGGGCATAAACCGGAAAATGTTTATAGATTGGCAATCTGGTCTGCAGTCAATGCATTAGTGAATAATTACATGATAGTTTGAAAAGCTCTTCTAAAACCGGAAAGGAAAGAAAATTTGATAAATTTAGTAAAGATATTTCTAACAAAGTAATGATAAAATATATAGTTAAATAAGAAAGCTCTTCTAATGTTTCAAAGATTTATTGGATATTTTTTCGAATAGAATACTGTTTCGTGAAATATTGTTTTTATTGCTTTCTTGGAGTTGACGCGACGGCAAATATTCATAAAACCCTTATTGTATGGAATTGTTTTGAAATTAATCAACAAGAGCATTGCAAATGTATTTTTTATATTATAATTTAAAAATTTATGAACCATATCTGAAGAAGAAATTTTGAAATTTCCTAATCAAAAATATTTTGCAACAGATATAATTTTGAATGATGTAGTGAATGAAGATAATAGTTTTAAATCTAAGGGAGATACACCTACTGGGAAACCTGCCCTGCACTTAATGCAAAAAAGGTAATGCATACCAAGCACCGTACCTCCAGGGTGATGTGGAAAGCGACTGCATTTTAATTATTAATGAATTCTACAATATATGTGTGTTGAATTGCATGATATGGAAGTATATGAAATGATATTAACAAGTGAAAAGTAATTTCTCTTCACTCTCTAGCGCGCAGAGACTTGAGGGAATGGAGTGGAGTGTACCGTCTCGTTGTGACGTCACGGAAAGCCGCAGAGGCCTTGCACAACCACGACCCCCGTTAGAGAAGGCCGGAAAACTTACGTCACAGAAAGTAATGACGTAGCTCCGAGAGGTTACACGAGTGGGTGCGAATTGGGGGACCGAGGGAGGAATTTCACCCTCTTCAAGTTTACTGATAAGAAACGAACTCTTTTCCACCCACGACATGTTTTAGCCAGTGGCCCTCCTGTGTTTGAGTAGACAGGAAGCGCCATTTCTTACTTGCAAAAAAAATCATTTGGATTACTAAAAATAAGGAATAGAAATGCCTTTGATCTGTTGTGTTCCAAACTGTAATGGGAATTACAGGAATGGCCCAAGAGTAAGTGTTTTTGCCTTTCCTAAAAATGAAGAGCTTAAAAAGAAGTGGTTAAGTGCCATACATCGTGAAGGATTTTATCCGACGCAGCATAGTAGGGTAAGCTTATTTAATTATTTTAAACTAATGCTTAACGTTTCTAAATGAAAAATCATTTATTCTCACATTAGAAATTTAACAGTAATACAGCTCAGTAATATCTATTATTCGTGCTTTTAATCAAGTGCATTATGAAAAGAATTATTTTATAAAATGCTGTAATACAGGTAATAATGTCTGTAATTATTGTCAATAATAATTATAATATTTGCCGTAATTATGTTTACATGTTTTATTTACTATTATATCTATAATTACGTTTATATAGTTAAATTTTATTATATAAGATAACGATAAAAGCATGAGAGTAAACAATAATAATTATATATTGTTTTATGTTGTATATTTCTTACTGTATTTAAATTAAACATTAAAGGAAGTCAATAGTTACGAATAATTTCCTTTACTGTAGGTCTGTGAATTACATTTAAAAAAAAAATGATATTGAAAGAGAAACGAGTCTATTTGATTCGAAGTCAGGAAAATTATTAAGTGCCCCTCTTAAATATCCGAGACTAGTGATTGGAGCAATTCCATCTCAGATGCCAAATTGTGCCGCTTACATGTCATCTTCAACATTTCATAGGGAAAATTATATTTACATTCTTTGTTTACTATTATATCTATAATTACGTTTATATAGTTAAATTTTATTATATAACATAACGATAAAAGCATGAGAGTAAACAATAATAATTATATATTGTTTTATATTGTATATTTCTTACTGTATTTAAATTAAACATTAAAGGAAGTCAATATTTACGAATAATTTCCTTTACTGTAGGTCTGTGAATTACATTTTAAAAAAAATGATATTGAAAGAGAAACGAGTCTGTTCGATTCGAAGTCAGGAAAATTATTAAGTGCCCCTCTTAAATATCCGAGACTAGTGATTGGAGCAATTCCATCTCAGATGCCAAATTGTGCCGCTTACATGTCATCTTCAACATTTCATAGGGAAAATCCAGAAATAAAAAAGATGAAATTGGAACAACAATATGTAGAGAAAGCTCTCCAGGAAAGCATAATAGAAAAAAAGAAATACGATGAGACAAGAGAATTTAAAAATTTGGAAGAACTAAAACAGCGCATTTCTTTAGTAAATTTGAAAAATTTCTGGAATGTCATTCATAAAGAAAACAAAATTTTATTCGTGAATATTGAAGTAAGTTCTGGTCCTGAAATTGCCTTGTCTGTTGTAATAAATGATGTATTAGAGGTGTCAGCTTTTGTTGGAAAAACAAGCTTGTCAAATATTCCAAACATTTGTTCTTTACCTATAAAAATCAATAATATCAACACTTTAAATGAAATATTAGAGCATCTGCCAGAAATGAAGAGAAATAAATCATTGCTGAATTCTGATATTGTTTCCCAGATTCATAGTTTCATGGATAATTTAAATATAACCCAAGAAAATTTAACCAATGTTGTAGCATTTATTAAAGAGCAATCTGCCTTGATTATTCAAAATGAGCACAGTAAAAGGTACTCCACTGAAATGATGATATTCTGCTCATTATTTTATTCAATGGCTCCGCATGCATATAAATTTGTCAGAAAGTCTGGCTATATTTTGTTACCTCATCCTGTAACTTTGAGAAATATATGCATACCTATCAACACTTGCCCTCAGTCAGAGCAGACCGAATTGCATTTCTTAAGGTACATTGAGCAGAAATTACAATTCATAGTATCTGCAGATAAAAATGTGATTCTTCAAATAGATGAGATGCACGTCAAACCCTACTTTGATTACAAAGGGGGAAATATATCAGGTTTCAGTTACAATTCAGAAAATGCCGCCACAAGTGTTGTGACTTTCATGATAAATAGTATTTCATCGTCATATAAAGATGTTGTTCACATTCTTCCTGTAAATAAAATAGCAGCAGACGTTTTACATGCATTCATTAAAAAAATTATTATTGGGTTAGAAAACATTGGTTTTAAAGTGATATGTGTAGTAACAGACAACAATTCAGTCAATCAAAAAGCAATGTCTCAGTTCGCTTCTCCTTCACAGTCATATTCAATTCTTTATCCTCATCCGGTAAATAAAGAACGACCTCTTTTTTTCATGATCGATACTGTCCATTTATTGAAGAATATTCGCAATAACTGGATCAATCAAAAGAATGTTGATAAATGTATGTTTTACCCTAATTTTAAAGAAACAACCTCAGAAAAAAATTCACAACAAGATTGTATTAAAAATTCTCTGGAAACTAATGATAATGTTATTCACTCTAATGGTGAAATAATTCAGAGTTCTAGTAGTAAATCTGACAATAAAGTAGATTTTAATACAGCATCCTTCAAAACATTAAAATTATTGTATGAAACTGAAAAGAATAACATCGTAAAATATGCATACAATTTATCTTTAAAAGCATTGGAACCCAATAATTTAGAAAAACAAAATGTCAAATTAGTACTCAAAATTTTCAATAAATTTATACCTGAAAGTCTCATGAATTTGGGAGAGAAATATGAGTTTCCACACTACAAAGAAACAGCAGAATATATAAGAATAATAAATAGGTGGTGGGATATTGTTAATGTAAAAACTCCATTCACAGGAATCCGTGAAAATAATGTATATAAAAAACCACTGACATCATCTGAAACCGACAAAAGATACAAGTTTTTAGATGTATTTTTGAACTGGTTGGAAGACTGGAAAAATATGAAATGTGATACCGGCATGCTAACAAAAGAAACTTATTCTGCTCTTTTCATGACTACATATGCTTTAAAAGAAATAACTAAATATTGTCAGGAAGAATTCGAAATGAAGTACATTCTTTTCCGGCCTTCTCTAACGGGGGTCGTGGTTGTGCAAGGCCTCTGCGGCTTTCCGTGACGTCACAACGAGACGGTACACTCCACTCCATTCCCTCAAGTCTCTGCGCGCTAGAGAGTGAAGAGAAATTACTTTTCACTTGTTAATATCATTTCATATACTTCCATATCATGCAATTCAACACACATATATTGTAGAATTCATTAATAATTAAAATGCAGTCGCTTTCCACATCACCCTGGAGGTACGGTGCTTGGTATGCATTACCTTTTTTGCATTAAGTGCAGGGCAGGTTTCCCAGTAGGTGTATCTCCCTTAGATTTAAAACTATTATCTTCATTCACTACATCATTCAAAATTATATCTGTTGCAAAATATTTTTGATTAGGAAATTTCAAAATTTCTTCTTCAGATATGGTTCATAAATTTTTAAATTATAATATAAAAAATACATTTGCAATGCTCTTGTTGATTAATTTCAAAACAATTCCATACAATAAGGGTTTTATGAATATTTGCCGTCGCGTCAACTCCAAGAAAGCAATAAAAACAATATTTCACGAAACAGTATTCTATTCGAAAAAATATCCAATAAATCTTTGAAACATTAGAAGAGCTTTCTTATTTAACTATATATTTTATCATTACTTTGTTAGAAATATCTTTACTAAATTTATCAAATTTTCTTTCCTTTCCGGTTTTAGAAGAGCTTTTCAAACTATCATGTAATTATTCACTAATGCATTGACTGCAGACCAGATTGCCAATCTATAAACATTTTCCGGTTTATGCCCTGAAATGCCTTTGCCATAATCATGTACTTCTTCTTCATTCACTACATCATTCAAAATTATATCTGTTGCAAAATATTTTTGATTAGGAAATTTCAAAATTTCTTATTCACATAAGGTACAGGAGTTCTGAATTATAATCAGAGCCAGCCTTAAATATAAAGGAGATTTTGTGCAAGATACCATTTGGAGCCGCAATTTTTTTTTAAAGTAAAAAAAAAAATTACAAACATTATATATAATGCTATTGCGTGTATATTTGTTAAATGAATTTGATTTTGCTTTTAATTACTTTAGAAAAATCACCATTTTTTTTCGATGATTTGTATAGGAAATGCTTGTAAGCTTCTTCACGCCTTGACCAACTACACTTCTTCCTTACTTTTAATTTGCTGAATTTAATTTGAAATTTTTTATATTAGTGATTAAATTGACACATTTTTAAATCTACCTTCTCTCTGTACAATGACAGTATCAATTGCTGTGATATTTTTAATACCCAAATTCTTTAACTTCATCTTCTTTTATTTCGGAATATCATCTTTTTCTTTTTCAAATTCGTGTTTTAAGAAAATTTTCAGAATTCATCAAATTGCATTCTGTCACTTTGGATTCGTCTAAAAATGTGTTGAATTTTGTACTTAAATTTTGAACTTCAGTTTTAATTTTACTGATCAATTTAAAAGCCGAATAAAAAACAACTGTTTTTAGTTGAAATACTTCATTAGTAGTGTTAATTTTGGGCGATATTGAAAACTATAGTATTAAGTATAAAATAAATGGCATTTCTTTTATTGATTCCAATATTTTTACTTCGCATACCGCTGTACTATCTCTATTTACCTCAATAAATTCTTCTAGGACATTACAATTTTTTTCAAACTGTGTATACATTGCATTAACTGAATCCATTCTGGCTTCCCAAAGGGTATAAAAAAGCATATAGAAGTTGTAATATCCAAAAACAAATTTACAATATATACTGCTGGAAATGGTATCACAAATTAATAAATTTAAAAAGTATGATGTGCAAGACATATAAATTGCATGTGGATTTAGAGCAACTATTCTAAATTGCAAAACTTTGTACTTCCGTTTCGTGTTGCTATCTTTGCCTTACGCCTATCCTCTTCAATTCATAATATTTAAATCCAGCTCACTTAATCTTTTCAACAGAGGTTTTGCTAGTCCTTCTCCAGTCACAATGATTACTTTAATAAACCCTATAAACGACGCATTTATATTTAATCTTTTCTCTGCAATATTTTCATACCTAATAATGACTGAAGTGCGTTTGTTCTTAATGGGGAAAATCAAGATTATATTCCATTTGGTTACTGCTGTACTTGGATGATTTTGAATAGACTTTAATTTTGCTAAGGATTTCATTTCATAATGCAGGAATATTTTGTTCATTTGATCGCAGTGCTAAATGATGGCCAATTCTAATTTTCGAATTTTTAATTCTGTTTATATGATTTATTAGCACAATTTGTATTTACTGAATTATTCGATTAAACATACAAAAATTTCCATTATTAGGAGTTTCTATTATTTTCATGGTTTCCACGAAATGAAAGGTTATTACATGATAAATATAGAATCATAAAAACAATTCTTTAAAACAGTAATTCAAGTCGTTCCCTTTTTTTTTATTTGCTTGTTTTGTGTTCATCCACAGTAAAACATAATTTTAGTCTAATCAGTAATTCTTTCCAACCAATAAAGGAATTAAAGTGACAAATAAAACATTCATGAATTTGAATTACAATTTCAGCTTTCTCCAGCTATTACAGCTACCTATAAATAGTGTAGATTGTTCATTTCCTTTTTATTTATTTATTATTATTTTTTTTTTTTTTTGAAAATAGTATACAAAAAAAATGTCGAGTCTTGCGTTTTCAAATAAATTAACCAATTTTCACTATTTGGCATATTTTTTAGTAGTGTGTGGTGGAAAATGATCTACCTTCAGCACTCTTCACAAAAACTTCTTTCTATTGTACAAGTCCGTTTTTAACATATTCTAAACTTATCAGTTATAATATTTGTTCATAAACCTGGATAACTTATATTTATTTGATCATATTTGCTATTGTCATTATCGTTGTTATTTTCTGATTCAATCATATTTATAAAAATATACAGTTTTTCAATAAATTTCGTTTTCTACGTTTTCATTTCAAGATTATGCAGTTTTTGTGGAGCTTCCTTCTCCTGTTGGAACTGTAATTATAACTTCTGAAGTCGAAACAATATCATTACCATAATTATCTCATAGACAAGAAAACATGTCTAGTTGAAATTTAGCTTTTATACTTTTACCTTTTCTGCTATATTTTTTTTTTTAGAAACAACTTTACTAAATTTATCTAGTTTTCTTTTCTTTCCAGTTTTAGAAGAGCTTCTCAAACTATCATTTAATTTTTTACAATAATTATTCAGTAATGAATTGACTGCAGACCAAATTATCATTCTATAGACATTTTCTGGTTTATGTCCTGAAATGCATTCACCATAATCATGTATTTGTTCCTCATTCACTAAACTATTGAAAATTATCTCTGCTGCTAAATACTTTTGATTGGAAAATTTCAAAAATGCTTCTTCATGTATGGTACATAATTTCTGAATTATAATGTAAGAATATAATATTACATTTACAATGCATTTTTTGGGGTATAAAAGTTTTCCTCGACTTAAATTCTGAATTAAAGAAGTTGAGCAGTCCAGTTCTTTTTCATTTGTTAAAAACTTTTTGCAAATGCTGCATTTCAACTTTTTAAGGACTGTGTGGACACAGTAACCTCCTAAATAAACTAACACTGGTAAAACATCTTCTGATTTTTTAAAATCTTCTTCTGTAAGCAAAATGTTAAATACAGGTAATTTTTCAGAAATAGATTTTTCAAATTCTTCCCAATTTTCGCCAACTGCTTCCCGAAAAAGTTCGAGATTTCCATGTTTGTTTGATTTTAAACAAATTTTTAAAATACAATGCATTCTTAGTTTGTTTTCACTTTCAAATACCTGTCTGAGTGAAACATGATATTGTGCTCCTGCCATTTGTCTATATAAACCAAAGCGTGCCTCTAAATTGTCGGTCTGAAATTTTCCTGGGAGAATGTACTTCATTTCGAATTCTTCCTGACAATATTTAGTTATTTCTTTTAAAGCATATGTAGTCATGAAAAGAGCAGAATAAGTTTCTTTTGTTAGCATGCCGGTATCACATTTCATATTTTTCCAGTCTTCCAACCAGTTCAAAAATACATCTAAAAACTTGTATCTTTTGTCGGTTTCAGATGATGTCAGTGGTTTTTTATATACATTATTTTCACGGATTCCTGTGAATGGAGTTTTTACATTAACAATATCCCACCACCTATTTATTATTCTTATATATTCTGCTGTTTCTTTGTAGTGTGGAAACTCATATTTCTCTCCCAAATTCATGAGACTTTCAGGTATAAATTTATTGAAAATTTTGAGTACTAATTTGACATTTTGTTTTTCTAAATTATTGGGTTCCAATGCTTTTAAAGATAAATTGTATGCATATTTTACGATGTTATTCTTTTCAGTTTCATACAATAATTTTAATGTTTTGAAGGATGCTGTATTAAAATCTACTTTATTGTCAGATTTACTACTAGAACTCTGAATTATTTCACCATTAGAGTGAATAACATTATCATTAGTTTCCAGAGAATTTTTAATACAATCTTGTTGTGAATTTTTTTCTGAGGTTGTTTCTTTAAAATTAGGGTAAAACATACATTTATCAACATTCTTTTGATTGATCCAGTTATTGCGAATATTCTTCAATAAATGGACAGTATCGATCATGAAAAAAAGAGGTCGTTCTTTATTTACCGGATGAGGATAAAGAATTGAATATGACTGTGAAGGAGAAGCGAACTGAGACATTGCTTTTTGATTGACTGAATTGTTGTCTGTTACTACACATATCACTTTAAAACCAATGTTTTCTAACCCAATAATAATTTTTTTAATGAATGCATGTAAAACGTCTGCTGCTATTTTATTTACAGGAAGAATGTGAACAACATCTTTATATGACGATGAAATACTATTTATCATGAAAGTCACAACACTTGTGGCGGCATTTTCTGAATTGTAACTGAAACCTGATATATTTCCCCCTTTGTAATCAAAGTAGGGTTTGACGTGCATCTCATCTATTTGAAGAATCACATTTTTATCTGCAGATACTATGAATTGTAATTTCTGCTCAATGTACCTTAAGAAATGCAATTCGGTCTGCTCTGACTGAGGGCAAGTGTTGATAGGTATGCATATATTTCTCAAAGTTACAGGATGAGGTAACAAAATATAGCCAGACTTTCTGACAAATTTATATGCATGCGGAGCCATTGAATAAAATAATGAGCAGAATATCATCATTTCAGTGGAGTACCTTTTACTGTGCTCATTTTGAATAATCAAGGCAGATTGCTCTTTAATAAATGCTACAACATTGGTTAAATTTTCTTGGGTTATATTTAAATTATCCATGAAACTATGAATCTGGGAAACAATATCAGAATTCAGCAATGATTTATTTCTCTTCATTTCTGGCAGATGCTCTAATATTTCATTTAAAGTGTTGATATTATTGATTTTTATAGGTAAAGAACAAATGTTTGGAATATTTGACAAGCTTGTTTTTCCAACAAAAGCTGACACCTCTAATACATCATTTATTACAACAGACAAGGCAATTTCAGGACCAGAACTTACTTCAATATTCACGAATAAAATTTTGTTTTCTTTATGAATGACATTCCAGAAATTTTTCAAATTTACTAAAGAAATGCGCTGTTTTAGTTCTTCCAAATTTTTAAATTCTCTTGTCTCATCGTATTTCTTTTTTTCTATTATGCTTTCCTGGAGAGCTTTCTCTACATATTGTTGTTCCAATTTCATCTTTTTTATTTCTGGATTTTCCCTATGAAATGTTGAAGATGACATGTAAGCGGCACAATTTGGCATCTGAGATGGAATTGCTCCAATCACTAGTCTCGGATATTTAAGAGGGGCACTTAATAATTTTCCTGACTTCGAATCGAACAGACTCGTTTCTCTTTCAATATCATTTTTTTTAAAATGTAATTCACAGACCTACAGTAAAGGAAATTATTCGTAAATATTGACTTCCTTTAATGTTTAATTTAAATACAGTAAGAAATATACAATATAAAACAATATATAATTATTATTGTTTACTCTCATGCTTTTATCGTTATGTTATATAATAAAATTTAACTATATAAACGTAATTATAGATATAATAGTAAACAAAGAATGTAAATATAATTTTCCCTATGAAATGTTGAAGATGACATGTAAGCGGCACAATTTGGCATCTGAGATGGAATTGCTCCAATCACTAGTCTCGGATATTTAAGAGGGGCACTTAATAATTTTCCTGACTTCGAATCAAATAGACTCGTTTCTCTTTCAATATCATTTTTTTTTTAAATGTAATTCACAGACCTACAGTAAAGGAAATTATTCGTAACTATTGACTTCCTTTAATGTTTAATTTAAATACAGTAAGAAATATACAACATAAAACAATATATAATTATTATTGTTTACTCTCATGCTTTTATCGTTATCTTATATAATAAAATTTAACTATATAAACGTAATTATAGATATAATAGTAAATAAAACATGTAAACATAATTACGGCAAATATTATAATTATTATTGACAATAATTACAGACATTATTACCTGTATTACAGCATTTTATAAAATAATTCTTTTCATAATGCACTTGATTAAAAGCACGAATAATAGATATTACTGAGCTGTATTACTGTTAAATTTCTAATGTGAGAATAAATGATTTTTCATTTAGAAACGTTAAGCATTAGTTTAAAATAATTAAATAAGCTTACCCTACTATGCTGCGTCGGATAAAATCCTTCACGATGTATGGCACTTAACCACTTCTTTTTAAGCTCTTCATTTTTAGGAAAGGCAAAAACACTTACTCTTGGGCCATTCCTGTAATTCCCATTACAGTTTGGAACACAACAGATCAAAGGCATTTCTATTCCTTATTTTTAGTAATCCAAATGATTTTTTTTGCAAGTAAGAAATGGCGCTTCCTGTCTACTCAAACACAGGAGGGCCACTGGCTAAAACATGTCGTGGGTGGAAAAGAGTTCGTTTCTTATCAGTAAACTTGAAGAGGGTGAAATTCCTCCCTCGGTCCCCCAATTCGCACCCACTCGTGTAACCTCTCGGAGCTACGTCATTACTTTCTGTGACGTAAGTTTTCCGGCCTTCTCTAACGGGGGTCGTGGTTGTGCAAGGCCTCTGCGGCTTTCCGTGACGTCACAACGAGACGGTACACTCCACTCCATTCCCTCAAGTCTCTGCGCGCTAGAGAGTGAAGAGAAATTACTTTTCACTTGTTAATATCATTTCATATACTTCCATATCATGCAATTCAACACACATATATTGTAGAATTCATTAATAATTAAAATGCAGTCGCTTTCCACATCACCCTGGAGGTACGGTGCTTGGTATGCATTACCTTTTTTGCATTAAGTGCAGGGCAGGTTTCCCAGTAGGTGTATCTCCCTTAGATTTAAAACTATTATCTTCATTCACTACATCATTCAAAATTATATCTGTTGCAAAATATTTTTGATTAGGAAATTTCAAAATTTCTTCTTCAGATATGGTTCATAAATTTTTAAATTATAATATAAAAAATACATTTGCAATGCTCTTGTTGATTAATTTCAAAACAATTCCATACAATAAGGGTTTTATGAATATTTGCCGTCGCGTCAACTCCAAGAAAGCAATAAAAACAATATTTCACGAAACAGTATTCTATTCGAAAAAATATCCAATAAATCTTTGAAACATTAGAAGAGCTTTCTTATTTAACTATATATTTTATCATTACTTTGTTAGAAATATCTTTACTAAATTTATCAAATTTTCTTTCCTTTCCGGTTTTAGAAGAGCTTTTCAAACTATCATGTAATTATTCACTAATGCATTGACTGCAGACCAGATTGCCAATCTATAAACATTTTCCGGTTTATGCCCTGAAATGCCTTTGCCATAATCATGTACTTCTTCTTCATTCACTACATCATTCAAAATTATATCTGTTGCAAAATATTTTTGATTAGGAAATTTCAAAATTTCTTATTCACATAAGGTACAGGAGTTCTGAATTATAATCAGAGCCAGCCTTAAATATAAAGGAGATTTTGTGCAAGATACCATTTGGAGCCGCAATTTTTTTTTAAAGTAAAAAAAAAAATTACAAACATTATATATAATGCTATTGCGTGTATATTTGTTAAATGAATTTGATTTTGCTTTTAATTACTTTAGAAAAATCACCATTTTTTTTCGATGATTTGTATAGGAAATGCTTGTAAGCTTCTTCACGCCTTGACCAACTACACTTCTTCCTTACTTTTAATTTGCTGAATTTAATTTGAAATTTTTTATATTAGTGATTAAATTGACACATTTTTAAATCTACCTTCTCTCTGTACAATGACAGTATCAATTGCTGTGATATTTTTAATACCCAAATTCTTTAACTTCATCTTCTTTTATTTCGGAATATCATCTTTTTCTTTTTCAAATTCGTGTTTTAAGAAAATTTTCAGAATTCATCAAATTGCATTCTGTCACTTTGGATTCGTCTAAAAATGTGTTGAATTTTGTACTTAAATTTTGAACTTCAGTTTTAATTTTACTGATCAATTTAAAAGCCGAATAAAAAACAACTGTTTTTAGTTGAAATACTTCATTAGTAGTGTTAATTTTGGGCGATATTGAAAACTATAGTATTAAGTATAAAATAAATGGCATTTCTTTTATTGATTCCAATATTTTTACTTCGCATACCGCTGTACTATCTCTATTTACCTCAATAAATTCTTCTAGGACATTACAATTTTTTTCAAACTGTGTATACATTGCATTAACTGAATCCATTCTGGCTTCCCAAAGGGTATAAAAAAGCATATAGAAGTTGTAATATCCAAAAACAAATTTACAATATATACTGCTGGAAATGGTATCACAAATTAATAAATTTAAAAAGTATGATGTGCAAGACATATAAATTGCATGTGGATTTAGAGCAACTATTCTAAATTGCAAAACTTTGTACTTCCGTTTCGTGTTGCTATCTTTGCCTTACGCCTATCCTCTTCAATTCATAATATTTAAATCCAGCTCACTTAATCTTTTCAACAGAGGTTTTGCTAGTCCTTCTCCAGTCACAATGATTACTTTAATAAACCCTATAAACGACGCATTTATATTTAATCTTTTCTCTGCAATATTTTCATACCTAATAATGACTGAAGTGCGTTTGTTCTTAATGGGGAAAATCAAGATTATATTCCATTTGGTTACTGCTGTACTTGGATGATTTTGAATAGACTTTAATTTTGCTAAGGATTTCATTTCATAATGCAGGAATATTTTGTTCATTTGATCGCAGTGCTAAATGATGGCCAATTCTAATTTTCGAATTTTTAATTCTGTTTATATGATTTATTAGCACAATTTGTATTTACTGAATTATTCGATTAAACATACAAAAATTTCCATTATTAGGAGTTTCTATTATTTTCATGGTTTCCACGAAATGAAAGGTTATTACATGATAAATATAGAATCATAAAAACAATTCTTTAAAACAGTAATTCAAGTCGTTCCCTTTTTTTTTATTTGCTTGTTTTGTGTTCATCCACAGTAAAACATAATTTTAGTCTAATCAGTAATTCTTTCCAACCAATAAAGGAATTAAAGTGACAAATAAAACATTCATGAATTTGAATTACAATTTCAGCTTTCTCCAGCTATTACAGCTACCTATAAATAGTGTAGATTGTTCATTTCCTTTTTATTTATTTATTATTTTTTTTTTTTTTGAAAATAGTATACAAAAAAAATGTCGAGTCTTGCGTTTTCAAATAAATTAACCAATTTTCACTATTTGGCATATTTTTTAGTAGTGTGTGGTGGAAAATGATCTACCTTCAGCACTCTTCACAAAAACTTCTTTCTATTGTACAAGTCCGTTTTTAACATATTCTAAACTTATCAGTTATAATATTTGTTCATAAACCTGGATAACTTATATTTATTTGATCATATTTGCTATTGTCATTATCGTTGTTATTTTCTGATTCAATCATATTTATAAAAATATACAGTTTTTCAATAAATTTCGTTTTCTACGTTTTCATTTCAAGATTATGCAGTTTTTGTGGAGCTTCCTTCTCCTGTTGGAACTGTAATTATAACTTCTGAAGTCGAAACAATATCATTACCATAATTATCTCATAGACAAGAAAACATGTCTAGTTGAAATTTAGCTTTTATACTTTTACCTTTTCTGCTATATTTTTTTTTTTAGAAACAACTTTACTAAATTTATCTAGTTTTCTTTTCTTTCCAGTTTTAGAAGAGCTTCTCAAACTATCATTTAATTTTTTACAATAATTATTCAGTAATGAATTGACTGCAGACCAAATTATCATTCTATAGACATTTTCTGGTTTATGTCCTGAAATGCATTCACCATAATCATGTATTTGTTCCTCATTCACTAAACTATTGAAAATTATCTCTGCTGCTAAATACTTTTGATTGGAAAATTTCAAAAATGCTTCTTCATGTATGGTACATAATTTCTGAATTATAATGTAAGAATATAATATTACATTTACAATGCATTTTTTGGGGTATAAAAGTTTTCCTCGACTTAAATTCTGAATTAAAGAAGTTGAGCAGTCCAGTTCTTTTTCATTTGTTAAAAACTTTTTGCAAATGCTGCATTTCAACTTTTTAAGGACTGTGTGGACACAGTAACCTCCTAAATAAACTAACACTGGTAAAACATCTTCTGATTTTTTAAAATCTTCTTCTGTAAGCAAAATGTTAAATACAGGTAATTTTTCAGAAATAGATTTTTCAAATTCTTCCCAATTTTCGCCAACTGCTTCCCGAAAAAGTTCGAGATTTCCATGTTTGTTTGATTTTAAACAAATTTTTAAAATACAATGCATTCTTAGTTTGTTTTCACTTTCAAATACCTGTCTGAGTGAAACATGATATTGTGCTCCTGCCATTTGTCTATATAAACCAAAGCGTGCCTCTAAATTGTCGGTCTGAAATTTTCCTGGGAGAATGTACTTCATTTCGAATTCTTCCTGACAATATTTAGTTATTTCTTTTAAAGCATATGTAGTCATGAAAAGAGCAGAATAAGTTTCTTTTGTTAGCATGCCGGTATCACATTTCATATTTTTCCAGTCTTCCAACCAGTTCAAAAATACATCTAAAAACTTGTATCTTTTGTCGGTTTCAGATGATGTCAGTGGTTTTTTATATACATTATTTTCACGGATTCCTGTGAATGGAGTTTTTACATTAACAATATCCCACCACCTATTTATTATTCTTATATATTCTGCTGTTTCTTTGTAGTGTGGAAACTCATATTTCTCTCCCAAATTCATGAGACTTTCAGGTATAAATTTATTGAAAATTTTGAGTACTAATTTGACATTTTGTTTTTCTAAATTATTGGGTTCCAATGCTTTTAAAGATAAATTGTATGCATATTTTACGATGTTATTCTTTTCAGTTTCATACAATAATTTTAATGTTTTGAAGGATGCTGTATTAAAATCTACTTTATTGTCAGATTTACTACTAGAACTCTGAATTATTTCACCATTAGAGTGAATAACATTATCATTAGTTTCCAGAGAATTTTTAATACAATCTTGTTGTGAATTTTTTTCTGAGGTTGTTTCTTTAAAATTAGGGTAAAACATACATTTATCAACATTCTTTTGATTGATCCAGTTATTGCGAATATTCTTCAATAAATGGACAGTATCGATCATGAAAAAAAGAGGTCGTTCTTTATTTACCGGATGAGGATAAAGAATTGAATATGACTGTGAAGGAGAAGCGAACTGAGACATTGCTTTTTGATTGACTGAATTGTTGTCTGTTACTACACATATCACTTTAAAACCAATGTTTTCTAACCCAATAATAATTTTTTTAATGAATGCATGTAAAACGTCTGCTGCTATTTTATTTACAGGAAGAATGTGAACAACATCTTTATATGACGATGAAATACTATTTATCATGAAAGTCACAACACTTGTGGCGGCATTTTCTGAATTGTAACTGAAACCTGATATATTTCCCCCTTTGTAATCAAAGTAGGGTTTGACGTGCATCTCATCTATTTGAAGAATCACATTTTTATCTGCAGATACTATGAATTGTAATTTCTGCTCAATGTACCTTAAGAAATGCAATTCGGTCTGCTCTGACTGAGGGCAAGTGTTGATAGGTATGCATATATTTCTCAAAGTTACAGGATGAGGTAACAAAATATAGCCAGACTTTCTGACAAATTTATATGCATGCGGAGCCATTGAATAAAATAATGAGCAGAATATCATCATTTCAGTGGAGTACCTTTTACTGTGCTCATTTTGAATAATCAAGGCAGATTGCTCTTTAATAAATGCTACAACATTGGTTAAATTTTCTTGGGTTATATTTAAATTATCCATGAAACTATGAATCTGGGAAACAATATCAGAATTCAGCAATGATTTATTTCTCTTCATTTCTGGCAGATGCTCTAATATTTCATTTAAAGTGTTGATATTATTGATTTTTATAGGTAAAGAACAAATGTTTGGAATATTTGACAAGCTTGTTTTTCCAACAAAAGCTGACACCTCTAATACATCATTTATTACAACAGACAAGGCAATTTCAGGACCAGAACTTACTTCAATATTCACGAATAAAATTTTGTTTTCTTTATGAATGACATTCCAGAAATTTTTCAAATTTACTAAAGAAATGCGCTGTTTTAGTTCTTCCAAATTTTTAAATTCTCTTGTCTCATCGTATTTCTTTTTTTCTATTATGCTTTCCTGGAGAGCTTTCTCTACATATTGTTGTTCCAATTTCATCTTTTTTATTTCTGGATTTTCCCTATGAAATGTTGAAGATGACATGTAAGCGGCACAATTTGGCATCTGAGATGGAATTGCTCCAATCACTAGTCTCGGATATTTAAGAGGGGCACTTAATAATTTTCCTGACTTCGAATCGAACAGACTCGTTTCTCTTTCAATATCATTTTTTTTAAAATGTAATTCACAGACCTACAGTAAAGGAAATTATTCGTAAATATTGACTTCCTTTAATGTTTAATTTAAATACAGTAAGAAATATACAATATAAAACAATATATAATTATTATTGTTTACTCTCATGCTTTTATCGTTATGTTATATAATAAAATTTAACTATATAAACGTAATTATAGATATAATAGTAAACAAAGAATGTAAATATAATTTTCCCTATGAAATGTTGAAGATGACATGTAAGCGGCACAATTTGGCATCTGAGATGGAATTGCTCCAATCACTAGTCTCGGATATTTAAGAGGGGCACTTAATAATTTTCCTGACTTCGAATCAAATAGACTCGTTTCTCTTTCAATATCATTTTTTTTTTAAATGTAATTCACAGACCTACAGTAAAGGAAATTATTCGTAACTATTGACTTCCTTTAATGTTTAATTTAAATACAGTAAGAAATATACAACATAAAACAATATATAATTATTATTGTTTACTCTCATGCTTTTATCGTTATCTTATATAATAAAATTTAACTATATAAACGTAATTATAGATATAATAGTAAATAAAACATGTAAACATAATTACGGCAAATATTATAATTATTATTGACAATAATTACAGACATTATTACCTGTATTACAGCATTTTATAAAATAATTCTTTTCATAATGCACTTGATTAAAAGCACGAATAATAGATATTACTGAGCTGTATTACTGTTAAATTTCTAATGTGAGAATAAATGATTTTTCATTTAGAAACGTTAAGCATTAGTTTAAAATAATTAAATAAGCTTACCCTACTATGCTGCGTCGGATAAAATCCTTCACGATGTATGGCACTTAACCACTTCTTTTTAAGCTCTTCATTTTTAGGAAAGGCAAAAACACTTACTCTTGGGCCATTCCTGTAATTCCCATTACAGTTTGGAACACAACAGATCAAAGGCATTTCTATTCCTTATTTTTAGTAATCCAAATGATTTTTTTTGCAAGTAAGAAATGGCGCTTCCTGTCTACTCAAACACAGGAGGGCCACTGGCTAAAACATGTCGTGGGTGGAAAAGAGTTCGTTTCTTATCAGTAAACTTGAAGAGGGTGAAATTCCTCCCTCGGTCCCCCAATTCGCACCCACTCGTGTAACCTCTCGGAGCTACGTCATTACTTTCTGTGACGTAAGTTTTCCGGCCTTCTCTAACGGGGGTCGTGGGCCTTGTCTATCGGGGGTTGTGCATATTCTCAATGGTTTGCCTGAAATGGTGAAATATGGGGAAAAGCAACTATTTTAGTTATTAATTTTCATAGTTGTAAGATTCTTATAAGCAATAATAATTTATTTTGAAGTTTGAAATAGCAACTTTCAGAGGATGAACTAAAGAAGTAATAAGTAAATTATAGCAAATGTATATATGGTGCAAAGGGATGAATAAAAAAAAAAAAAAAAATGTAACCAGCATTTGTGGTGAAATATATTCATTTCAAGATAGCGAAGTGAACTGAAAAAATAAAACATTTCTTGTATACAATTACAATTTTAAATTATTTTTATTTCTAGCTAAGATGGGCATGTTGCAGTTATGACAGTTATAAATTTTATCTTAGTAATATCTCAGTGATATTAAGATTGGATTTGCTTAATATTTCTTTCAAAATAGAGTAAGTTCGCCAAAATTAAGGCAATCGTTTGTCATTAAGGTTGGGGACTTAAACATGAGTTTTTCGATATTGGACTGAGTTTTGATTAACGTAGCGAAGTTTGATCATTTTCTTAAACGTTATACAAATACAGAATTTTTTGATTTCAGAATGCCATATGAACGTATGCATATTTTCCCTATTTTTTCATTTCATTTCCGATGTCAGTTTTAAATGCTCACCAATATATATATATATATATATATATATATATATAATTTTATTTTTGTTAAAATATAGTAAACATGATTTGTGAATAGTTATTAATTCATTTCATGTAGATGACCAGCCTTTCAAGGAGTCATATATAAAGGCAAATAAATTAATAGAAAATTAACGATAATTTTTGGAATTCCTTTGGAAAATTGTAATTCTTGAATAATGTGTTATTTTAATGTCAAAATTATGATTTTAAACGAAATATCAGTAAAAATGCTAAATTATTTAAAATCTGACTGCTTGTTTTCACTATCGTATCTGCTTTGGATTTTCTTATTATAAAATCTTGATAGAGTCATACCTTTTCCTTCCTTTTTTTTTTTTTTTTAATCTAAAAGTTTTTATTCAGTGCATTCTCTCTTTTCAATTGTTTTTGTTTAATTTCAATAATTTCAGAACATAGAAGCAATGGTGCAAAAAGTAATTTTTTTACTTTTGATTTTGTACCATATTGAACTTTTTTTTCTTCTTTTATTTACTTTGTTCTTAATTTTATTTATTTATTTATTGCTAATAATGTTACTCTCTGAATATCCCATTCATTTTTTTATGTTTGTATGCATATATATTTCTAAATATTTATTTTTAAATATTTTCTTATGTAAAATCAGATATAATTAACACAAATTTTAAATTGGAGTACTTTCTTTTAATTATTTAACATTTTTTTAAATTCTATCTTTTTTTGTCCTTCATATATTCAAGATTTTTATTTAATTACCACTTTGTGTTCACATTTAAATATGTTATAATATCAGGTATCAGAAAAAAAGTAACATGAATTATAAATTGAACCTTTGTTTATGAATTCTTGAAATGTGTCTTAATACAACAAGTCATGAACTTATGGTATAAAATCAATGTTTGCTTCTTGCAACTCTCTGTTTGTATTTTTCATTCTCATTAGATCTCATTATTTTCATTTTCATAATTTACAGTTCACCTAAAATTTTTGTATTAAAGAAAATACTTCTAAAACAATTTCTTTTGATTTCAAATATTTCAACATATCTGTGAGTTATTTAGACTGAATATGTTTCTCATTTCAGTATATTCTTTTCTCAGCCATTTCGTAAAATTAAAAACTGAAGGATATAAGATATTTCAAAATGTAAAGTTTTTTTGTTTTTTTTTGGCATATCAAGAAAAGTATGCTTAGTTAATATTACATTTGAATTTTAATTATATCTAAAATCTCTGTTGCAATGCAGAATGAAATCTGCTTTCTCTCTGATAAACTTAATAATTAATCTGTATTTGCAAATACTGAGACTGGGGTTTGATGTGTAAATATTTAATTCTATGAATTTTTAAAAATAATTATTTATGGCCTAATGTATTTCTGTTTTATATTTCTTTAACAATACTGCATGTTGAATTGAAACCTTTTTTGTATTTCCTTTTATAGGTATGAATGGGACTTAGTTGAAATGCAAAGAATGAGCTGAACGTATCTTGACATTTATTAGGTGTGTATATTTATGTTTTTCTTTCATATTTTCAATTTTTTTAAATTCAATTACCACTTTGTGTTTATATTTAAATGTGTTCTAATATAAGGGATAAAAAAAAGTAACATGAATTATAAATTGGACCTTTGTCCATGAATTGGAGAAGTGTGTCTGCATACAACAAGTTATGAACTTTTTTTCATGAAATCAATGTTTTTTGTTTCTTGCCACCTTCTATATGCATTTTTCATTCTTTATGCTTGATGCTGCTACAAGAGAATATTAGATCTCATTATTTTCATTTTAATATTTTACTTCTAATTGTACCGTTCTGTTGAAATGTTTGTATTAAAGAAAATACTTCTCAGACTATTTCTTTTGATTTGAAATATTCGAACAATTCTGTGTGTTTTGAAGACTGATTATGTTCTCATTCCACTATATTCTTTTCTCAGCCTTTTATTAAAATGAAAAACTGAAAATATTGGTTGTTTTGGGTATACGGTGTTGGAAAATGTATTTTTTGGCATATCCAGAAAAGCATGCTCAGTTATTATTAAATTTGATTTCTAATTATATGTAAAATCTCTGTTGCATACTGATATCAATGCAGAATGAAATCTTCATTCTCTCTGATAAACTTAATAATTAATTTGTATTTGCAAATACTGAGACTGGGGTTTGATGTGTAAATATTTAATTCTATGAATATTTAAAAATAATTATTTATGGCCTAATGTATTTCTGTTTTATATTTCTTTAACAATACTGCATGTTGAATTGAAACATTTTTTGTATTTCCTTTTATAGGTATGAAAAGTTATGAATGGGGCTTACTTGAAATGCAAGGAAGGAGCTAAACTAATCTTGACATTTATTAGGTGTGTATATTTAGGTTTTTCTTTCATATTTTCAAGTTTTTTTTAATTCAATTACCACTTTGTGTTCATATTTAAATGTGTTCCAATGTAAGGGATGAGAAAAAGTAACATGAATTATAAATTGGTCCTTTGACCTTGAATTGGAGAAGTGTGTCTGCATACAACAAGTTATGAACTTTTTTTCATGAAATTAATGTTTTTTGTTTCTTGCCACCTTCTATATGTATTTTTCATTCTTTATGCTTGATGCTGCTACAAGAGAATATTAGATCTCATTATTTTCATTTTAATATTTTACTTCTAATTGTACCATTCTGTTGAAATGTTTGTATTAAAGAAAATACTTCTCAGACTATTTCTTTTGATTTGAAATATTCGAACAATTCTGTGTGTTTTGAAGACTGATTATGTTCTCATTCCACTATATTCTTTTCTCAGCCTTTTATTAAAATTAAAAACTGAAAATATTGGTTGTTTTGGGTATACGGTGTTGGAAAATGTATTTTTTGGCATATCCAGAAAAGCATGCTCAGTTATTATTAAATTTGATTTCTAATTATATGTAAAATCTCTGTTGCATACTGATATCAATGCAGAATGAAATCTTCTTTCTCTCTGATAAACTTAATAATTAATTTGTATTTGCAAATACTGAGACTGGGGTTTGATGTGTAAATATTTAATTCTATGAATATTTAAAAATAATTATTTATGGCCTAATGTATTTCTGTTTTATATTTCTTTAACAATACTGCATGTTGAATTGAAACATTTTTTGTATTTCCTTTTATAGGTATGAAAAGTTATGAATGGGGCTTACTTGAAATGCAAGGAAGGAGCTAAACTAATCTTGACATTTATTAGGTGTGTATATTTAGGTTTTTCTTTCATATTTTCAAGTTTTTTTTAATTCAATTACCACTTTGTGTTCATATTTAAATGTGTTCCAATGTAAGGGATGAGAAAAAGTAACATGAATTATAAATTGGTCCTTTGACCTTGAATTGGAGAAGTGTGTCTGCATACAACAAGTTATGAACTTTTTTTCATCAAATCAATGTTTTTTGTTTCTTGCCACCTTCTATATGTATTTTTCATTCTTTATGCTTGATGCTGCTACAAGAGAATATTAGATCTCATTATTTTCATTTTAATATTTTACTTCTAATTGTACCGTTCTGTTGAAATGTTTGTATTAAAGAAAATACTTCTCAGACTATTTCTTTTGATTTGAAATATTCGAACAATTCTGTGTGTTTTTAAGACTGGTTATGTTCTCATTCCACTATATTCTTTTCTCAGCCTTTTATTAAAATTAAAAACTGAAAATATTGGTTGTTTTGGGTATACGGTGTTGGAAAATGTATTTTTTGACATATTCCGAAAAGCATGCTCACTTGTTATTACATTCGATTTCTAATTATATGTAAAATCTCTGTTGCAAACTGATGTCAATGCAGAATGAAATCTGCTTTCTCTCTGATAAACTTAATAATTAATTTGTATTTGCAAATACTGAGACTGCGGTTTGATGTGTAAATATTTAATTCTATGAATTTTTAAAAATAATTATTTATGGCCTAATGTATTTCTGTTTTATATTTCTTTAACAATACTGCATGTTGAATTGAAACCTTTTTTGTATTTCCTTTTATAGGTATGAATGGGACTTAGTTGAAATGCAAAGAATGAGCTGAACGTATCTTGACATTTATTAGGTGTGTATATTTATGTTTTTCTTTCATATTTTCAATTTTTTTAAATTCAATTACCACTTTGTGTTTATATTTAAATTTGTTCTAATATAAGGGATAAAAAAAAAGTAACATGAATTATAAATTGGACCTTTGTCCATGAATTGGAGAAGTGTGTCTGCATACAACAAGTTATGAACTTTTTTTCATGAAATCAATGTTTTTTGTTTCTTGCCACCTTCTATTTGTATTTTTCATTCTTTATGCTTGATGCTGCTACAAGAGAATATTAGATCTCATTATTTTCATTTTAATATTTTACTTCTAATTGTACCGTTCTGTTGAAATGTTTGTATTAAAGAAAATACTTCTCAGACTATTTCTTTTGATTTGAAATATTCGAACAATTCTGTGTGTTTTGAAGACTGATTATGTTCTCGATCCACTATATTGTTTTCTCAGCCTTTTATTAAAATGAAAAACTGAAAATATTGGTTGTTTTGGGTATACGGTGTTGGAAAATGTATTTTTTGGCATATCCAGAAAAGCATGCTCAGTTATTATTAAATTTGATTTCTAATTATATGTAAAATCTCTGTTGCATACTGATATCAATGCAGAATGAAATCTTCTTTCTCTCTGATAAACTTAATAATTAATTTGTATTTGCAAATACTGAGACTGGGGTTTGATGTGTAAATATTTAATTCTATGAATATTTAAAAATAATTATTTATGGCCTAATGTATTTCTGTTTTATATTTCTTTAACAATACTGCATGTTGAATTGAAACATTTTTTGTATTTCCTTTTATAGGTATGAAAAGTTATGAATGGGGCTTAGTTGAAATGCAAGGAAGGAGCTAAACTAATTTTGACATTTATTAGGTGTTTATATTTAGGTTTTTCTTTCAAATTTTCAAGTTTTTTTTAATTCAATTACCACTTTGTGTTCATATTTAAATGTGTTCCAATGTAAGGGATGAGAAAAAGTAACATGAATTATAAATTGGTCCTTTGACCTTGAATTGGAGAAGTGTGTCTGCATACAACAAGTTATGAACTTTTTTTCATGAAATTAATGTTTTTTGTTTCTTGCCACCTTCTATATGTATTTTTCATTCTTTATGCTTGATGCTGCTACAAGAGAATATTAGATCTCATTATTTTCATTTTAATATTTTACTTCTAATTGTACCGTTCTGTTGAAATTCAGACTATTTCTTTTGATTTGAAATATTCCAACAATTTTGTGTGTTTTTAAGACTGATTATGTTCTCATTCCACTATATTCTTTTCTCAGCCTTTTATTAAAATTAAAAACTGAAAATATTTTTTGTTTTGGGTATATTGTGTTGGAAAATGTATTTATTGGCATATCCAGAAAAGCTTGCTCAGTTGTTATTACATTTGATTTCTAATTATATGTAAAATCTCTGTTGCATACTGATGTCAATGCAGAATGAAATCTTCTTTCTCTCTGATAAACTTAATAATTAATCTGTAGTTTCAAAAACTGAGACTGGGGTTTGATGTGTAAATATTTAATTCTATGAATATTTAAAAATAATTATTTATGGCCTAATGTATTTCTGTTTTATATTCCTTTAACAATACTACTGCATGTTGAATTGAAACATTTTTTGTATTTCCTTTTATAGGTATGAATGGGACTTAGTTGAAATGCAAAGAATGAGCTGAACGTATCTTGACATTTATTAGGTGTGTATATTTATGTTTTTCTTTCATATTTTCAATTTTTTTAAATTCAATTACCACTTTGTGTTTATATTTAAATGTGTTCTAATATAAGGGATAAAAAAAAGTAACATGAATTATAAATTGGACTTCTTTCTATTGTACAAGTCCGTTTTTAACATATTCTAAACTTATCAGTTATAATATTTGTTCATAAACCTGGATAACTTATATTTATTTGATCATATTTGCTATTGTCATTATCGTTGTTATTTTCTGATTCAATCATATTTATAAAAATATACAGTTTTTCAATAAATTTCGTTTTCTACGTTTTCATTTCAAGATTATGCAGTTTTTGTGGAGCTTCCTTCTCCTGTTGGAACTGTAATTATAACTTCTGAAGTCGAAACAATATCATTACCATAATTATCTCATAGACAAGAAAACATGTCTAGTTGAAATTTAGCTTTTATACTTTTACCTTTTCTGCTATATTTTTTTTTTTTAGAAACAACTTTACTAAATTTATCTAGTTTTCTTTTCTTTCCAGTTTTAGAAGAGCTTCTCAAACTATCATTTAATTTTTTACAATAATTATTCAGTAATGAATTGACTGCAGACCAAATTATCATTCTATAGACATTTTCTGGTTTATGTCCTGAAATGCATTCACCATAATCATGTATTTGTTCCTCATTCACTAAACTATTGAAAATTATCTCTGCTGCTAAATACTTTTGATTGGAAAATTTCAAAAATGCTTCTTCATGTATGGTACATAATTTCTGAATTATAATGTAAGAATATAATATTACATTTACAATGCATTTTTTGGGGTATAAAAGTTTTCCTCGACTTAAATTCTGAATTAAAGAAGTTGAGCAGTCCAGTTCTTTTTCATTTGTTAAAAACTTTTTGCAAATGCTGCATTTCAACTTTTTAAGGACTGTGTGGACACAGTAACCTCCTAAATAAACTAACACTGGTAAAACATCTTCTGATTTTTTAAAATCTTCTTCTGTAAGCAAAATGTTAAATACAGGTAATTTTTCAGAAATAGATTTTTCAAATTCTTCCCAATTTTCGCCAACTGCTTCCCGAAAAAGTTCGAGATTTCCATGTTTGTTTGATTTTAAACAAATTTTTAAAATACAATGCATTCTTAGTTTGTTTTCACTTTCAAATACCTGTCTGAGTGAAACATGATATTGTGCTCCTGCCATTTGTCTATATAAACCAAAGCGTGCCTCTAAATTGTCGGTCTGAAATTTTCCTGGGAGAATGTACTTCATTTCGAATTCTTCCTGACAATATTTAGTTATTTCTTTTAAAGCATATGTAGTCATGAAAAGAGCAGAATAAGTTTCTTTTGTTAGCATGCCGGTATCACATTTCATATTTTTCCAGTCTTCCAACCAGTTCAAAAATACATCTAAAAACTTGTATCTTTTGTCGGTTTCAGATGATGTCAGTGGTTTTTTATATACATTATTTTCACGGATTCCTGTGAATGGAGTTTTTACATTAACAATATCCCACCACCTATTTATTATTCTTATATATTCTGCTGTTTCTTTGTAGTGTGGAAACTCATATTTCTCTCCCAAATTCATGAGACTTTCAGGTATAAATTTATTGAAAATTTTGAGTACTAATTTGACATTTTGTTTTTCTAAATTATTGGGTTCCAATGCTTTTAAAGATAAATTGTATGCATATTTTACGATGTTATTCTTTTCAGTTTCATACAATAATTTTAATGTTTTGAAGGATGCTGTATTAAAATCTACTTTATTGTCAGATTTACTACTAGAACTCTGAATTATTTCACCATTAGAGTGAATAACATTATCATTAGTTTCCAGAGAATTTTTAATACAATCTTGTTGTGAATTTTTTTCTGAGGTTGTTTCTTTAAAATTAGGGTAAAACATACATTTATCAACATTCTTTTGATTGATCCAGTTATTGCGAATATTCTTCAATAAATGGACAGTATCGATCATGAAAAAAAGAGGTCGTTCTTTATTTACCGGATGAGGATAAAGAATTGAATATGACTGTGAAGGAGAAGCGAACTGAGACATTGCTTTTTGATTGACTGAATTGTTGTCTGTTACTACACATATCACTTTAAAACCAATGTTTTCTAACCCAATAATAATTTTTTTAATGAATGCATGTAAAACGTCTGCTGCTATTTTATTTACAGGAAGAATGTGAACAACATCTTTATATGACGATGAAATACTATTTATCATGAAAGTCACAACACTTGTGGCGGCATTTTCTGAATTGTAACTGAAACCTGATATATTTCCCCCTTTGTAATCAAAGTAGGGTTTGACGTGCATCTCATCTATTTGAAGAATCACATTTTTATCTGCAGATACTATGAATTGTAATTTCTGCTCAATGTACCTTAAGAAATGCAATTCGGTCTGCTCTGACTGAGGGCAAGTGTTGATAGGTATGCATATATTTCTCAAAGTTACAGGATGAGGTAACAAAATATAGCCAGACTTTCTGACAAATTTATATGCATGCGGAGCCATTGAATAAAATAATGAGCAGAATATCATCATTTCAGTGGAGTACCTTTTACTGTGCTCATTTTGAATAATCAAGGCAGATTGCTCTTTAATAAATGCTACAACATTGGTTAAATTTTCTTGGGTTATATTTAAATTATCCATGAAACTATGAATCTGGGAAACAATATCAGAATTCAGCAATGATTTATTTCTCTTCATTTCTGGCAGATGCTCTAATATTTCATTTAAAGTGTTGATATTATTGATTTTTATAGGTAAAGAACAAATGTTTGGAATATTTGACAAGCTTGTTTTTCCAACAAAAGCTGACACCTCTAATACATCATTTATTACAACAGACAAGGCAATTTCAGGACCAGAACTTACTTCAATATTCACGAATAAAATTTTGTTTTCTTTATGAATGACATTCCAGAAATTTTTCAAATTTACTAAAGAAATGCGCTGTTTTAGTTCTTCCAAATTTTTAAATTCTCTTGTCTCATCGTATTTCTTTTTTTCTATTATGCTTTCCTGGAGAGCTTTCTCTACATATTGTTGTTCCAATTTCATCTTTTTTATTTCTGGATTTTCCCTATGAAATGTTGAAGATGACATGTAAGCGGCACAATTTGGCATCTGAGATGGAATTGCTCCAATCACTAGTCTCGGATATTTAAGAGGGGCACTTAATAATTTTCCTGACTTCGAATCGAACAGACTCGTTTCTCTTTCAATATCATTTTTTTTAAAATGTAATTCACAGACCTACAGTAAAGGAAATTATTCGTAAATATTGACTTCCTTTAATGTTTAATTTAAATACAGTAAGAAATATACAATATAAAACAATATATAATTATTATTGTTTACTCTCATGCTTTTATCGTTATGTTATATAATAAAATTTAACTATATAAACGTAATTATAGATATAATAGTAAACAAAGAATGTAAATATAATTTTCCCTATGAAATGTTGAAGATGACATGTAAGCGGCACAATTTGGCATCTGAGATGGAATTGCTCCAATCACTAGTCTCGGATATTTAAGAGGGGCACTTAATAATTTTCCTGACTTCGAATCAAATAGACTCGTTTCTCTTTCAATATCATTTTTTTTTTAAATGTAATTCACAGACCTACAGTAAAGGAAATTATTCGTAACTATTGACTTCCTTTAATGTTTAATTTAAATACAGTAAGAAATATACAACATAAAACAATATATAATTATTATTGTTTACTCTCATGCTTTTATCGTTATCTTATATAATAAAATTTAACTATATAAACGTAATTATAGATATAATAGTAAATAAAACATGTAAACATAATTACGGCAAATATTATAATTATTATTGACAATAATTACAGACATTATTACCTGTATTACAGCATTTTATAAAATAATTCTTTTCATAATGCACTTGATTAAAAGCACGAATAATAGATATTACTGAGCTGTATTACTGTTAAATTTCTAATGTGAGAATAAATGATTTTTCATTTAGAAACGTTAAGCATTAGTTTAAAATAATTAAATAAGCTTACCCTACTATGCTGCGTCGGATAAAATCCTTCACGATGTATGGCACTTAACCACTTCTTTTTAAGCTCTTCATTTTTAGGAAAGGCAAAAACACTTACTCTTGGGCCATTCCTGTAATTCCCATTACAGTTTGGAACACAACAGATCAAAGGCATTTCTATTCCTTATTTTTAGTAATCCAAATGATTTTTTTTGCAAGTAAGAAATGGCGCTTCCTGTCTACTCAAACACAGGAGGGCCACTGGCTAAAACATGTCGTGGGTGGAAAAGAGTTCGTTTCTTATCAGTAAACTTGAAGAGGGTGAAATTCCTCCCTCGGTCCCCCAATTCGCACCCACTCGTGTAACCTCTCGGAGCTACGTCATTACTTTCTGTGACGTAAGTTTTCCGGCCTTCTCTAACGGGGGTCGTGGGCCTTGTCTATCGGGGGTTGTGCATATTCTCAATGGTTTGCCTGAAATGGTGAAATATGGGGAAAAGCAACTATTTTAGTTATTAATTTTCATAGTTGTAAGATTCTTATAAGCAATAATAATTTATTTTGAAGTTTGAAATAGCAACTTTCAGAGGATGAACTAAAGAAGTAATAAGTAAATTATAGCAAATGTATATATGGTGCAAAGGGATGAATAAAAAAAAAAAAAAAAATGTAACCAGCATTTGTGGTGAAATATATTCATTTCAAGATAGCGAAGTGAACTGAAAAAATAAAACATTTCTTGTATACAATTACAATTTTAAATTATTTTTATTTCTAGCTAAGATGGGCATGTTGCAGTTATGACAGTTATAAATTTTATCTTAGTAATATCTCAGTGATATTAAGATTGGATTTGCTTAATATTTCTTTCAAAATAGAGTAAGTTCGCCAAAATTAAGGCAATCGTTTGTCATTAAGGTTGGGGACTTAAACATGAGTTTTTCGATATTGGACTGAGTTTTGATTAACGTAGCGAAGTTTGATCATTTTCTTAAACGTTATACAAATACAGAATTTTTTGATTTCAGAATGCCATATGAACGTATGCATATTTTCCCTATTTTTTCATTTCATTTCCGATGTCAGTTTTAAATGCTCACCAATATATATATATATATATATATATATATATATAATTTTATTTTTGTTAAAATATAGTAAACATGATTTGTGAATAGTTATTAATTCATTTCATGTAGATGACCAGCCTTTCAAGGAGTCATATATAAAGGCAAATAAATTAATAGAAAATTAACGATAATTTTTGGAATTCCTTTGGAAAATTGTAATTCTTGAATAATGTGTTATTTTAATGTCAAAATTATGATTTTAAACGAAATATCAGTAAAAATGCTAAATTATTTAAAATCTGACTGCTTGTTTTCACTATCGTATCTGCTTTGGATTTTCTTATTATAAAATCTTGATAGAGTCATACCTTTTCCTTCCTTTTTTTTTTTTTTTTAATCTAAAAGTTTTTATTCAGTGCATTCTCTCTTTTCAATTGTTTTTGTTTAATTTCAATAATTTCAGAACATAGAAGCAATGGTGCAAAAAGTAATTTTTTTACTTTTGATTTTGTACCATATTGAACTTTTTTTTCTTCTTTTATTTACTTTGTTCTTAATTTTATTTATTTATTTATTGCTAATAATGTTACTCTCTGAATATCCCATTCATTTTTTTATGTTTGTATGCATATATATTTCTAAATATTTATTTTTAAATATTTTCTTATGTAAAATCAGATATAATTAACACAAATTTTAAATTGGAGTACTTTCTTTTAATTATTTAACATTTTTTTAAATTCTATCTTTTTTTGTCCTTCATATATTCAAGATTTTTATTTAATTACCACTTTGTGTTCACATTTAAATATGTTATAATATCAGGTATCAGAAAAAAAGTAACATGAATTATAAATTGAACCTTTGTTTATGAATTCTTGAAATGTGTCTTAATACAACAAGTCATGAACTTATGGTATAAAATCAATGTTTGCTTCTTGCAACTCTCTGTTTGTATTTTTCATTCTCATTAGATCTCATTATTTTCATTTTCATAATTTACAGTTCACCTAAAATTTTTGTATTAAAGAAAATACTTCTAAAACAATTTCTTTTGATTTCAAATATTTCAACATATCTGTGAGTTATTTAGACTGAATATGTTTCTCATTTCAGTATATTCTTTTCTCAGCCATTTCGTAAAATTAAAAACTGAAGGATATAAGATATTTCAAAATGTAAAGTTTTTTTGTTTTTTTTTGGCATATCAAGAAAAGTATGCTTAGTTAATATTACATTTGAATTTTAATTATATCTAAAATCTCTGTTGCAATGCAGAATGAAATCTGCTTTCTCTCTGATAAACTTAATAATTAATCTGTATTTGCAAATACTGAGACTGGGGTTTGATGTGTAAATATTTAATTCTATGAATTTTTAAAAATAATTATTTATGGCCTAATGTATTTCTGTTTTATATTTCTTTAACAATACTGCATGTTGAATTGAAACCTTTTTTGTATTTCCTTTTATAGGTATGAATGGGACTTAGTTGAAATGCAAAGAATGAGCTGAACGTATCTTGACATTTATTAGGTGTGTATATTTATGTTTTTCTTTCATATTTTCAATTTTTTTAAATTCAATTACCACTTTGTGTTTATATTTAAATGTGTTCTAATATAAGGGATAAAAAAAAGTAACATGAATTATAAATTGGACCTTTGTCCATGAATTGGAGAAGTGTGTCTGCATACAACAAGTTATGAACTTTTTTTCATGAAATCAATGTTTTTTGTTTCTTGCCACCTTCTATATGCATTTTTCATTCTTTATGCTTGATGCTGCTACAAGAGAATATTAGATCTCATTATTTTCATTTTAATATTTTACTTCTAATTGTACCGTTCTGTTGAAATGTTTGTATTAAAGAAAATACTTCTCAGACTATTTCTTTTGATTTGAAATATTCGAACAATTCTGTGTGTTTTGAAGACTGATTATGTTCTCATTCCACTATATTCTTTTCTCAGCCTTTTATTAAAATGAAAAACTGAAAATATTGGTTGTTTTGGGTATACGGTGTTGGAAAATGTATTTTTTGGCATATCCAGAAAAGCATGCTCAGTTATTATTAAATTTGATTTCTAATTATATGTAAAATCTCTGTTGCATACTGATATCAATGCAGAATGAAATCTTCATTCTCTCTGATAAACTTAATAATTAATTTGTATTTGCAAATACTGAGACTGGGGTTTGATGTGTAAATATTTAATTCTATGAATATTTAAAAATAATTATTTATGGCCTAATGTATTTCTGTTTTATATTTCTTTAACAATACTGCATGTTGAATTGAAACATTTTTTGTATTTCCTTTTATAGGTATGAAAAGTTATGAATGGGGCTTACTTGAAATGCAAGGAAGGAGCTAAACTAATCTTGACATTTATTAGGTGTGTATATTTAGGTTTTTCTTTCATATTTTCAAGTTTTTTTTAATTCAATTACCACTTTGTGTTCATATTTAAATGTGTTCCAATGTAAGGGATGAGAAAAAGTAACATGAATTATAAATTGGTCCTTTGACCTTGAATTGGAGAAGTGTGTCTGCATACAACAAGTTATGAACTTTTTTTCATGAAATTAATGTTTTTTGTTTCTTGCCACCTTCTATATGTATTTTTCATTCTTTATGCTTGATGCTGCTACAAGAGAATATTAGATCTCATTATTTTCATTTTAATATTTTACTTCTAATTGTACCATTCTGTTGAAATGTTTGTATTAAAGAAAATACTTCTCAGACTATTTCTTTTGATTTGAAATATTCGAACAATTCTGTGTGTTTTGAAGACTGATTATGTTCTCATTCCACTATATTCTTTTCTCAGCCTTTTATTAAAATTAAAAACTGAAAATATTGGTTGTTTTGGGTATACGGTGTTGGAAAATGTATTTTTTGGCATATCCAGAAAAGCATGCTCAGTTATTATTAAATTTGATTTCTAATTATATGTAAAATCTCTGTTGCATACTGATATCAATGCAGAATGAAATCTTCTTTCTCTCTGATAAACTTAATAATTAATTTGTATTTGCAAATACTGAGACTGGGGTTTGATGTGTAAATATTTAATTCTATGAATATTTAAAAATAATTATTTATGGCCTAATGTATTTCTGTTTTATATTTCTTTAACAATACTGCATGTTGAATTGAAACATTTTTTGTATTTCCTTTTATAGGTATGAAAAGTTATGAATGGGGCTTACTTGAAATGCAAGGAAGGAGCTAAACTAATCTTGACATTTATTAGGTGTGTATATTTAGGTTTTTCTTTCATATTTTCAAGTTTTTTTTAATTCAATTACCACTTTGTGTTCATATTTAAATGTGTTCCAATGTAAGGGATGAGAAAAAGTAACATGAATTATAAATTGGTCCTTTGACCTTGAATTGGAGAAGTGTGTCTGCATACAACAAGTTATGAACTTTTTTTCATCAAATCAATGTTTTTTGTTTCTTGCCACCTTCTATATGTATTTTTCATTCTTTATGCTTGATGCTGCTACAAGAGAATATTAGATCTCATTATTTTCATTTTAATATTTTACTTCTAATTGTACCGTTCTGTTGAAATGTTTGTATTAAAGAAAATACTTCTCAGACTATTTCTTTTGATTTGAAATATTCGAACAATTCTGTGTGTTTTTAAGACTGGTTATGTTCTCATTCCACTATATTCTTTTCTCAGCCTTTTATTAAAATTAAAAACTGAAAATATTGGTTGTTTTGGGTATACGGTGTTGGAAAATGTATTTTTTGACATATTCCGAAAAGCATGCTCACTTGTTATTACATTCGATTTCTAATTATATGTAAAATCTCTGTTGCAAACTGATGTCAATGCAGAATGAAATCTGCTTTCTCTCTGATAAACTTAATAATTAATTTGTATTTGCAAATACTGAGACTGCGGTTTGATGTGTAAATATTTAATTCTATGAATTTTTAAAAATAATTATTTATGGCCTAATGTATTTCTGTTTTATATTTCTTTAACAATACTGCATGTTGAATTGAAACCTTTTTTGTATTTCCTTTTATAGGTATGAATGGGACTTAGTTGAAATGCAAAGAATGAGCTGAACGTATCTTGACATTTATTAGGTGTGTATATTTATGTTTTTCTTTCATATTTTCAATTTTTTTAAATTCAATTACCACTTTGTGTTTATATTTAAATTTGTTCTAATATAAGGGATAAAAAAAAAGTAACATGAATTATAAATTGGACCTTTGTCCATGAATTGGAGAAGTGTGTCTGCATACAACAAGTTATGAACTTTTTTTCATGAAATCAATGTTTTTTGTTTCTTGCCACCTTCTATTTGTATTTTTCATTCTTTATGCTTGATGCTGCTACAAGAGAATATTAGATCTCATTATTTTCATTTTAATATTTTACTTCTAATTGTACCGTTCTGTTGAAATGTTTGTATTAAAGAAAATACTTCTCAGACTATTTCTTTTGATTTGAAATATTCGAACAATTCTGTGTGTTTTGAAGACTGATTATGTTCTCGATCCACTATATTGTTTTCTCAGCCTTTTATTAAAATGAAAAACTGAAAATATTGGTTGTTTTGGGTATACGGTGTTGGAAAATGTATTTTTTGGCATATCCAGAAAAGCATGCTCAGTTATTATTAAATTTGATTTCTAATTATATGTAAAATCTCTGTTGCATACTGATATCAATGCAGAATGAAATCTTCTTTCTCTCTGATAAACTTAATAATTAATTTGTATTTGCAAATACTGAGACTGGGGTTTGATGTGTAAATATTTAATTCTATGAATATTTAAAAATAATTATTTATGGCCTAATGTATTTCTGTTTTATATTTCTTTAACAATACTGCATGTTGAATTGAAACATTTTTTGTATTTCCTTTTATAGGTATGAAAAGTTATGAATGGGGCTTAGTTGAAATGCAAGGAAGGAGCTAAACTAATTTTGACATTTATTAGGTGTTTATATTTAGGTTTTTCTTTCAAATTTTCAAGTTTTTTTTAATTCAATTACCACTTTGTGTTCATATTTAAATGTGTTCCAATGTAAGGGATGAGAAAAAGTAACATGAATTATAAATTGGTCCTTTGACCTTGAATTGGAGAAGTGTGTCTGCATACAACAAGTTATGAACTTTTTTTCATGAAATTAATGTTTTTTGTTTCTTGCCACCTTCTATATGTATTTTTCATTCTTTATGCTTGATGCTGCTACAAGAGAATATTAGATCTCATTATTTTCATTTTAATATTTTACTTCTAATTGTACCGTTCTGTTGAAATTCAGACTATTTCTTTTGATTTGAAATATTCCAACAATTTTGTGTGTTTTTAAGACTGATTATGTTCTCATTCCACTATATTCTTTTCTCAGCCTTTTATTAAAATTAAAAACTGAAAATATTTTTTGTTTTGGGTATATTGTGTTGGAAAATGTATTTATTGGCATATCCAGAAAAGCTTGCTCAGTTGTTATTACATTTGATTTCTAATTATATGTAAAATCTCTGTTGCATACTGATGTCAATGCAGAATGAAATCTTCTTTCTCTCTGATAAACTTAATAATTAATCTGTAGTTTCAAAAACTGAGACTGGGGTTTGATGTGTAAATATTTAATTCTATGAATATTTAAAAATAATTATTTATGGCCTAATGTATTTCTGTTTTATATTCCTTTAACAATACTACTGCATGTTGAATTGAAACATTTTTTGTATTTCCTTTTATAGGTATGAATGGGACTTAGTTGAAATGCAAAGAATGAGCTGAACGTATCTTGACATTTATTAGGTGTGTATATTTATGTTTTTCTTTCATATTTTCAATTTTTTTAAATTCAATTACCACTTTGTGTTTATATTTAAATGTGTTCTAATATAAGGGATAAAAAAAAGTAACATGAATTATAAATTGGACCTTTGTCCATGAATTGGAGAAGTGTGTCTGCATACAACAAGTTATGAACTTTTTTTCATGAAATCAATGTTTTTTGTTTCTTGCCACCTTCTATATGTATTTTTCATTCTTTATGCTTGATGCTGCTACAAGAGAATATTAGATCTCATTATTTTCATTTTAATATTTTACTTCTAATTGTACCGTTCTGTTGAAATGTTTGTATTAAAGAAAATACTTCTCAGACTATTTCTTTTGATTTGAAATATTCGAACAATTCTGTGTGTTTTGAAGACTGATTATGTTCTCATTCCACTATATTCTTTTCTCAGCCTTTTATTAAAATGAAAAACTGAAAATATTGGTTGTTTTGGGTATACGGTGTTGGAAAATGTATTTTTTGGCATATCCAGAAAAGCATGCTCAGTTATTATTAAATTTGATTTCTAATTATATGTAAAATCTCTGTTGCATACTGATATCAATGCAGAATGAAATCTTCTTTCTCTCTGATAAACTTAATAATTAATTTGTATTTGCAAATACTGAGACTGGGGTTTGATGTGTAAATATTTAATTCTATGAATATTTAAAAATAATTATTTATGGCCTAATGTATTTCTGTTTTATATTTCTTTAACAATACTGCATGTTGAATTGAAACATTTTTTGTATTTCCTTTTATAGGTATGAAAAGTTATGAATGGGGCTTACTTGAAATGCAAGGACGGAGCTAAACTAATCTTGACATTTATTAGGTGTGTATATTTAGGTTTTTCTTTCATATTTTGAAGTTTTTTTTAATTCAATTACCACTTTGTGTTCATATTTAAATGTGTTCCAATGTAAGGGATGAGAAAAAGTAACATGAATTATAAATTGGTCCTTTGACCTTGAATTGGAGAAGTGTGTCTGCATACAACAAGTTATGAACTTTTTTTCATGAAATTAATGTTTTTTGTTTCTTGCCACCTTCTATATGTATTTTTCATTCTTTATGCTTGATGCTGCTACAAGAGAATATTAGATCTCATTATTTTCATTTTAATATTTTACTTCTAATTGTACCGTTCTGTTGAAATGTTTGTATTAAAGAAAATACTTCTCAGACTATTTCTTTTGATTTGAAATATTCGAACAATTCTGTGTGTTTTGAAGACTGATTATGTTCTCATTCCACTATATTCTTTTCTCAGCCTTTTATTAAAATTAAAAACTGAAAATATTGGTTGTTTTGGGTATACGGTGTTGGAAAATGTATTTTTTGGCATATCCAGAAAAGCATGCTCAGTTATTATTAAATTTGATTTTTAATTATATGTAAAATCTCTGTTGCATACTGATATCAATGCAGAATGAAATCTTCTTTCTCTCTGATAAACTTAATAATTAATTTGTATTTGCAAATACTGAGACTGGGGTTTGATGTGTAAATATTTAATTCTATGAATATTTAAAAATAATTATTTATGGCCTAATGTATTTCTGTTTTATATTTCTTTAACAATACTGCATGTTGAATTGAAACATTTTTTGTATTTCCTTTTATAGGTATGAAAAGTTATGAATGGGGCTTACTTGAAATGCAAGGAAGGAGCTAAACTAATCTTGACATTTATTAGGTGTGTATATTTAGGTTTTTCTTTCATATTTTCAAGTTTTTTTTAATTCAATTACCACTTTGTGTTCATATTTAAATGTGTTCCAATGTAAGGGATGAGAAAAAGTAACATGAATTATAAATTGGTCCTTTGACCTTGAATTGGAGAAGTGTGTCTGCATACAACAAGTTATGAACTTTTTTTCATCAAATCAATGTTTTTTGTTTCTTGCCACCTTCTATATGTATTTTTCATTCTTTATGCTTGATGCTGCTACAAGAGAATATTAGATCTCATTATTTTCATTTTAATATTTTACTTCTAATTGTACCGTTCTGTTGAAATGTTTGTATTAAAGAAAATACTTCTCAGACTATTTCTTTTGATTTGAAATATTCGAACAATTCTGTGTGTTTTGAAGACTGGTTATGTTCTCATTCCACTATATTCTTTTCTCAGCCTTTTATTAAAATGAAAAACTGAAAATATTGGTTGTTTTGGGTATACGGTGTTGGAAAATGTATTTTTTGGCATATCCAGAAAAGCATGCTCAGTTATTATTAAATTTGATTTCTAATTATATGTAAAATCTCTGTTGCATACTGATATCAATGCAGAATGAAATCTTCTTTCTCTCTGATAAACTTAATAATTAATTTGTATTTGCAAATACTGAGACTGGGGTTTGATGTGTAAATATTTAATTCTATGAATATTTAAAAATAATTATTTATGGCCTAATGTATTTCTGTTTTATATTTCTTTAACAATACTGCATGTTGAATTGAAACATTTTTTGTATTTCCTTTTATAGGTATGAAAAGTTATGAATGGGGCTTACTTGAAATGCAAGGACGGAGCTAAACTAATCTTGACATTTATTAGGTGTGTATATTTAGGTTTTTCTTTCATATTTTGAAGTTTTTTTTAATTCAATTACCACTTTGTGTTCATATTTAAATGTGTTCCAATGTAAGGGATGAGAAAAAGTAACATGAATTATAAATTGGTCCTTTGACCTTGAATTGGAGAAGTGTGTCTGCATACAACAAGTTATGAACTTTTTTTCATGAAATTAATGTTTTTTGTTTCTTGCCACCTTCTATATGTATTTTTCATTCTTTATGCTTGATGCTGCTACAAGAGAATATTAGATCTCATTATTTTCATTTTAATATTTTACTTCTAATTGTACCGTTCTGTTGAAATGTTTGTATTAAAGAAAATACTTCTCAGACTATTTCTTTTGATTTGAAATATTCGAACAATTCTGTGTGTTTTGAAGACTGATTATGTTCTCATTCCACTATATTCTTTTCTCAGCCTTTTATTAAAATTAAAAACTGAAAATATTGGTTGTTTTGGGTATACGGTGTTGGAAAATGTATTTTTTGGCATATCCAGAAAAGCATGCTCAGTTATTATTAAATTTGATTTTTAATTATATGTAAAATCTCTGTTGCATACTGATATCAATGCAGAATGAAATCTTCTTTCTCTCTGATAAACTTAATAATTAATTTGTATTTGCAAATACTGAGACTGGGGTTTGATGTGTAAATATTTAATTCTATGAATATTTAAAAATAATTATTTATGGCCTAATGTATTTCTGTTTTATATTTCTTTAACAATACTGCATGTTGAATTGAAACATTTTTTGTATTTCCTTTTATAGGTATGAAAAGTTATGAATGGGGCTTACTTGAAATGCAAGGAAGGAGCTAAACTAATCTTGACATTTATTAGGTGTGTATATTTAGGTTTTTCTTTCATATTTTCAAGTTTTTTTTAATTCAATTACCACTTTGTGTTCATATTTAAATGTGTTCCAATGTAAGGGATGAGAAAAAGTAACATGAATTATAAATTGGTCCTTTGACCTTGAATTGGAGAAGTGTGTCTGCATACAACAAGTTATGAACTTTATTTCATCAAATCAATGTTTTTTGTTTCTTGCCACCTTCTATATGTATTTTTCATTCTTTATGCTTGATGCTGCTACAAGAGAATATTAGATCTCATTATTTTCATTTTAATATTTTACTTCTAATTGTACCGTTCTGTTGAAATGTTTGTATTAAAGAAAATACTTCTCAGACTATTTCTTTTGATTTGAAATATTCGAACAATTCTGTGTGTTTTGAAGACTGGTTATGTTCTCATTCCACTATATTCTTTTCTCAGCCTTTTATTAAAATGAAAAACTGAAAATATTGGTTGTTTTGGGTATACGGTGTTGGAAAATGTATTTTTTGGCATATCCAGAAAAGCATGCTCAGTTATTATTAAATTTGATTTCTAATTATATGTAAAATCTCTGTTGCATACTGATATCAATGCAGAATGAAATCTTCTTTCTCTCTGATAAACTTAATAATTAATTTGTATTTGCAAATACTGAGACTGGGGTTTGATGTGTAAATATTTAATTCTATGAATATTTAAAAATAATTATTTATGGCCTAATGTATTTCTGTTTTATATTTCTTTAACAATACTGCATGTTGAATTGAAACATTTTTTGTATTTCCTTTTATAGGTATGAAAAGTTATGAATGGGGCTTACTTGAAATGCAAGGACGGAGCTAAACTAATCTTGACATTTATTAGGTGTGTATATTTAGGTTTTTCTTTCATATTTTGAAGTTTTTTTTAATTCAATTACCACTTTGTGTTCATATTTAAATGTGTTCCAATGTAAGGGATGAGAAAAAGTAACATGAATTATAAATTGGTCCTTTGACCTTGAATTGGAGAAGTGTGTCTGCATACAACAAGTTATGAACTTTTTTTCATGAAATTAATGTTTTTTGTTTCTTGCCACCTTCTATATGTATTTTTCATTCTTTATGCTTGATGCTGCTACAAGAGAATATTAGATCTCATTATTTTCATTTTAATATTTTACTTCTAATTGTACCGTTCTGTTGAAATGTTTGTATTAAAGAAAATACTTCTCAGACTATTTCTTTTGATTTGAAATATTCGAACAATTCTGTGTGTTTTGAAGACTGATTATGTTCTCATTCCACTATATTCTTTTCTCAGCCTTTTATTAAAATTAAAAACTGAAAATATTGGTTGTTTTGGGTATACGGTGTTGGAAAATGTATTTTTTGGCATATCCAGAAAAGCATGCTCAGTTATTATTAAATTTGATTTTTAATTATATGTAAAATCTCTGTTGCATACTGATATCAATGCAGAATGAAATCTTCTTTCTCTCTGATAAACTTAATAATTAATTTGTATTTGCAAATACTGAGACTGGGGTTTGATGTGTAAATATTTAATTCTATGAATATTTAAAAATAATTATTTATGGCCTAATGTATTTCTGTTTTATATTTCTTTAACAATACTGCATGTTGAATTGAAACATTTTTTGTATTTCCTTTTATAGGTATGAAAAGTTATGAATGGGGCTTACTTGAAATGCAAGGAAGGAGCTAAACTAATCTTGACATTTATTAGGTGTGTATATTTAGGTTTTTCTTTCATATTTTCAAGTTTTTTTTAATTCAATTACCACTTTGTGTTCATATTTAAATGTGTTCCAATGTAAGGGATGAGAAAAAGTAACATGAATTATAAATTGGTCCTTTGACCTTGAATTGGAGAAGTGTGTCTGCATACAACAAGTTATGAACTTTTTTTCATCAAATCAATGTTTTTTGTTTCTTGCCACCTTCTATATGTATTTTTCATTCTTTATGCTTGATGCTGCTACAAGAGAATATTAGATCTCATTATTTTCATTTTAATATTTTACTTCTAATTGTACCGTTCTGTTGAAATGTTTGTATTAAAGAAAATACTTCTCAGACTATTTCTTTTGATTTGAAATATTCGAACAATTCTGTGTGTTTTTAAGACTGGTTATGTTCTCATTCCACTATATTCTTTTCTCAGCCTTTTATTAAAATTAAAAACTGAAAATATTGGTTGTTTTGGGTATACGGTGTTGGAAAATGTATTTTTTGACATATTCCGAAAAGCATGCTCACTTGTTATTACATTCGATTTCTAATTATATGTAAAATCTCTGTTGCAAACTGATGTCAATGCAGAATGAAATCTGCTTTCTCTCTGATAAACTTAATAATTAATTTGTATTTGCAAATACTGAGACTGGGGTTTGATGTGTAAATATTTAATTCTATGAATTTTTAAAAATAATTATTTATGGCCTAATGTATTTCTGTTTTATATTTCTTTAACAATACTGCATGTTGAATTGAAACCTTTTTTGTATTTCCTTTTATAGGTATGAATGGGACTTAGTTGAAATGCAAAGAATGAGCTGAACGTATCTTGACATTTATTAGGTGTGTATATTTATGTTTTTCTTTCATATTTTCAATTTTTTTAAATTCAATTACCACTTTGTATTTATATTTAAATGTGTTCTAATATAAGGGATAAAAAAAAGTAACATGAATTATAAATTGGACCTTTGTCCATGAATTGGAGAAGTGTGTCTGCATACAACAAGTTATGAACTTTTTTTCATGAAATCAATGTTTTTTGTTTCTTGCCACCTTCTATATGTATTTTTCATTCTTTATGCTTGATGCTGCTACAAGAGAATATTAGATCTCATTATTTTCATTTTAATATTTTACTTCTAATTGTACCGTTCTGTTGAAATGTTTGTATTAAAGAAAATACTTCTCAGACTATTTCTTTTGATTTGAAATATTCGAACAATTCTGTGTGTTTTGAAGACTGATTATAATCTCATTCCACTATATTCTTTTCTCAGCCTTTTATTAAAATTAAAAACTGAAAATATTGGTTGTTTTGGGTATACGGTGATGGAAAATGTATTTTTTGGCATATCCAGAAAAGCATGCTCAGTTATTATTACATTTGATTTCTAATTATATGTAAAATCTCTGTTGCATACTGATGTCAATGCAGAATGAAATCTTCTTTTTCTCTGATAAACTTAATAATTAATTTGTATTTGCAAATACTGAGACTGGGGTTTGATGTGTAAATATTTAATTCTATGAATATTTAAAAATAATTATTTATGGCCTAATGTATTTCTGTTTTATATTTCTTTAACAATACTGCATGTTGAATTGAAACATTTTTTCTATTTCCTTTTATAGGTATGAAAAGTTATGAATGGGGCTTAATTGAAATGCAAGGAAGGAGCTAAACTAATCTTGACATTTATTATGTGTGTATATTTAGGTTTTTCTTTCATATTTTCAAGTTTTTTTTTAATTCAATTACCACTTTGTGTTCATATTTAAATGTGTTCCAATGTAAGGGATGAGAAAAAAGTAACATGAATTATAAATTGGTCCTTTGACCTAGAATTGGAGAAGTGTGTCTGCATACAACAAGTTATGAACTTTTTTTCATGAAATCAATGTTTTTTGTTTTTTGCCACCTTCTATATGTATTTTTCATTCTTTATGCTTGATGCTGCTACAAGAGAATTTTAGATCTCATTATTTTCATTTTAATATTTTACTTCCAATTGTACCGTTCTGTTGAAATTCATACTATTTCTTTTGATTTGAAATATTCCAACAATTCTGTGTGTTTTTAAGACTGATTATGTTCTCATTCCACTATATTCTTTTCTCAGCCTTTTATTAAAATTAAAAACTGAAAATATTTTTTGTTTTGGGTATACTGTGTTGGAAAATGTATTTATTGGCATATCCAGAAAAGCTTGCTCAGTTGTTATTACATTTGATTTCTAATTATATGTAAAATCTCTGTTGCATACTGATGTCAATGCAGAATGAAATCTTCTTTCTCTCTGATAAACTTAATAATTAATCTGTAGTTTCAAAAACTGAGACTGGGGTTTGATGTGTAAATATTTAATTCTATGAATATTTAAAAATAATTATTTATGGCCTAATGTATTTTTGTTTTATATTCCTTTAACAATACTACTGCATGTTGAATTGAAACATTTTTTGTATTTCCTTTTATAGGTATGAAAAGTTATGAATGGGGCTTAGTTGAAATGCAAGGAATGAGCTAAACTAATCTTGAAGTTTATTAGGTGTGTATATTTATGTTTTTCTTTCATATTTTCAATTTTTTTTTAAATTCAATTACCACTTTGTGTTCATATTTAAATGTGTTCCAATGTAAGGGATGAGAAAAAAGTAACATGAATTATAAATTGGTCCTTTGACCTTGAATTGGAGAAGTGTGTCTGCATACAACAAGTTATGAACTTTTTTTCATGAAATCAATGTTTATTGTTTCTTGCCACCTTCTATATGTATTTTTCATTCTTTATGCTTGATGCTGCTACAAGAGAATATTAGATCTCATTATTTTCATTTTAATATTTTACTTCTAATTGTACCGTTCTGTTGAAATGTTTGTATTAAAGAAAATACTTCTCAGACTATTTCTTTTGATTTGAAATATTCCAACAATTCTGTGTGTTTTTAAGACTGATTATGTTCTCATTCCACTATATTCTTTTCTCAGCCTTTTATTAAAATTAAAAACTGAAAATATTGGTTTTTTTGGGTATACGGTGTTGGAAAATGTATTTATTGGCATATCCAGAAAAGCATGCTCAGTTAATATTACATTTGATTTCGAATTATATGTAAAATCTATGTTGCATACTGATGTCAATGCAGAAGGAAATCTTCTTTCTGTCTGATAAACTTAATAATTAATCTGTATTTTCAAAAACTGAGACTGGGGTTTGATGTGTAAATACTTAATTCTATGAATATTTAAAAATAATTATTTATGGCCTAGTGTATTTCTGTTTTATATTCCTTTAACAATACTACTGCATGTTGAATTGAAACATTTTTTGTATTTCCTTTTATAGGTATGAAAAATTATGAATGGGACTTAGTTGAAATGCAAAGAATGAGCTAAACTAATCTTGACATTTATTAGGTGTGAATATTTATGTTTTTCTTTCATATTTTCAATTTTTTTAAATTCAATTACCACTTTGTGTTCATAGTTAAATGTGTTCTAATGTAAGGGATAAAACAAAAAAGTAACATGAATTATAAATTGGGCCTTTTTTTTTGAATTGTTAAATGTGTCTTGATACAACAAGTTATGAACTTTTTTTCATGAAATCATTGTTTTTTGTTTCTTGCCTCCTTCTATATGTATTTTTCATTCTTTATGCTTGATGCTGCTACAAGAGAATATTAGATCTCATTATTTTAATTTTAATATTTTACTTCCAATTGTACCGTTCTGTTGAAATTCAGACTATTTCTTTTGATTTGAAATATTCCAACAATTCTGTGTGTTTTTAAGACTGATTATGTTCTCATTCCACTATATTCTTTTCTCATCCTTTTATTAAAATTAAAAACTGAAAATATTTTTTGTTTTGTGTATACTGTGTTGGAAAATGTATTTATTGGCATATCCAGAAAAGCTTGTTCAGTTGTTATTACATTTGATTTCTAATTATATGTAAAATCTCTGTTGCATACGGATGTCAATGCAGAATGAAATCTTCTTTCTCTCTGATGAACTTAATAATTAATCTGTAGTTTCAAAAACTGAGACTGGGGTTTGATGTGAAAATATTTAATTCTATGAATATTTAAAAATAATTATTTATGGCCTAATGTATTTCTGTTTTATATTCCTTTAACAATACTACTGCATGTTGAATTGAAACATTTTTTGTATTTCCTTTAATAGGTATGAAAAATTATGAATGGGACTTAGTTGAAATGCAAAGAATGAGCTAAACTAATCTTGACATTTATTAGGTGTGTATATTTATGTTTTTCTTTCATATTTTCAAGTTTTTTTTAATTCAATTACCACTTTGTGTTCATATTTAAATGTGTTCCAATGTAAGGGATGAGAAGAAAGTAACATGAATTATAAATTGGTCCTTTGACCTTGAATTAGAGAAGTGTGTCTGCATACAACAAGTTATGAACTTTTTTTCATGAAATCAATGTTTATTGTTTCTTGCCACCTTCTATATGTATTTTTCATTCTTTATGCTTGATGCTGCTACAAGAGAATATTAGATCTCATTATTTTCATTTTAATATTTTACTTCTAATTGTACCGTTCTGTTGAAATGTTTGTATTAAAGAAAATACTTCTCAGACTATTTCTTTTGATTTGAAATATTCCAACAATTCTGTGTGTTTTTAAGACTGATTATGTTCTCATTCCACTATATTCTTTTCTCAGCCTTTTATTAAAATTAAAAACTGAAAATATTGGTTTTTTTGGGTATACGGTGTTGGAAAATGTATTTATTGGCATATCCAGAAAAGCTTGTTCAGTTGTTATTACATTTGATTTCGAATTATATGTAAAATCTCTGTTGCATACTGATGTCAATGCAGAAGGAAATCTTCTTTCTGTCTGATAAACTTAATAATTAATCTGTATTTTCAAAAACTGAGACTGGGGTTTGATGTGTAAATACTTAATTCTATGAATATTTAAAAATAATTATTTATGGCCTAGTGTATTTCTGTTTTATATTCCTTTAACAATACTACTGCATGTTGAATTGAAACATTTTTTGTATTTCCTTTTATAGGTATGAAAAATTATGAATGGGACTTAGTTGAAATGCAAAGAATGAGCTAAACTAATCTTGACATTTATTAGGTGTGAATATTTAGGTTTTTCTTTCATATTTTCAATTTTTTTAAATTCAATTACCACTTTGAGTTCATATTTAAATGTGTTCTAATGTAAGGGATAAAAAAAAAAGTAACATGAATTATAAATTGGGCCTTTTTTCTTGAATTGTTAAATGTGTCTTGATACAACAAGTTATGAACTTTTTTTCATGAAATCATTGTTTTTTGTTTCTTGCCTCCTTCTATATGTATTTTTCATTCTTTATGCTTGATGCTGCTACAAGAGAATATTAGATCTCATTATTTTCATTTTAATATTTTACTTCTAATTGTACCGTTCTGTTGAAATGTTTGTATTAAAGAAAATACTTCTCAGACTATTTCTTTTGATTTGAAATATTCCAACAATTCTGTGTGTTTTGAAGACTGATTATGTTCTCATTCCACTATATTCTTTTCTTAGCCTTTTATTAAAATTAAAAACTGAAAATATTTTTTGTTTTGGGTATACAGTGTTGGAAAATGTATTTATTGGCATATCCAGAAAAGCATGCTCATTTGTTATTACATTTGATATCTAATTATATGTAAAATCTCTGTTGCACACTGATGTCAATGCAGAATGAAATCTTCTTTCTCTCTGATAAACTTAATAATTAATCTGTATTTTCAAAAACTGAGACTGGGGTTTGATGTGTAAATATTTAATTCTATGAATATTTAAAAATAATTATTTATGGCCTAATGTATTTCTGTTTTATATTTCTTTAACAATACTGCATGTTGAATTGAAACATTTTTTCTATTTCCTTTTATAGGTATGAAAAGTTATGAATGGGGCTTAGTTGAAATGCAAGGAAGGAGCTAAACTAATCTTGACATTTATTAGGTGTGTATATTTAGGTTTTTCTTTCATATTTTCAATTTTTTTTTTTAATTCAATTACCACTTTGTGTTGATATTTAAATGTGTTCCAATTTAAGGGATGAGAAAAAAGTAACATGAATTATAAATTGGTCCTTTGACCTTGAATTGGAGAAGTGTGTCTGCATACAACAAGTTATGTACTTTTTTTCATGAAATCAATGTTTTTTGTTTCTTGCCACCTTCTATATGTATTTTTCATTCTTTATGCTTGATGCTGCTACAAGAGAATATTAGATCTCATTAATTTCATTTTAATATTTTACTTCTAATTGTACCATTCTGTTGAAATGTTTGTATTAAAGAAAATACTTCTCAGACTATTTCTTTTGATTTGAAATATTCCAACAATTCTGTGTGTTTTGAAGACTTATTATGTTCTCATTCCACTATATTCTTTTCTCGGCCTTTTATTAAATTGAAAAACTGAAAATATTGGTGGTTTTGGGTATACGGTGTTTTAAAATGTATTTTTTGCCATATCCAGAAAAGCATGCTCAGTTGTTATTACATTTGATTTCTAATAATATGTAAAATCTCTGTTGCATACTGATGTCAATGCAGAATGAAATCTGCTTTCTCTATGATAAACTTAATAATTAATTTGTATTTGCAAATACTGAGACTGGGGTTTGATGTGTAAATATTTAATTCTCTGAATTTTTAAAAATAATTATTTATTTCTTAAACTGTTTCTGTTTTACATTTCTTTAACAATATTGCATGTTGAATTGTAACATTTTTTGCATTTCCTATTATAGGTATGAAAAGTTATGAAAGGGACTTGGTTGAAATGCAATGAAGGAGCTAAACCAATCTTAATTCGTTTATCAGGTGTGTATATTTAGGTTTTTCTATCATATTTTCAAGTTTTTTTTAATTCAATTACCAGTTTGTGTTCATATTTAAATGTGTTCTAATGTAAGGGATCAGAAAAAAGTAACATGAATTATAAGTTGGAACTTTGTTCTTGAATTGTAGAAATATATCTTGATACAACAAATCATGAACTTATGGTATGAAATCAATGTTTTCTGCTTCTTGCCGCCTTCTATATGTATTTTTCATTCTTTAAGCTTGATGCTGTTGTAACAAAATATTGTATCTCATTATGCTCATTTTAATAATTTAATTCTTATTGTAGCGTTCACTTAAAATGGTGGCTTTAAAGAAAATACTTCTAAGTCTATTTGTTTTTATTCCTAATTTTCAATCATATCTATGCAATATTAAGACAAATTACGTTTTTGCTTTGAGTACATTTTCTTCTCAGCTTTTTTTAAATTAAAAACTGAAAATATTTCTTCTCAGTGTACAAAATATTAAAAAATGTAATGTGTTATTCAGAGATTAAAAAAAGCATGACAAATTGTTATTACAATTTCAATTTTAATTATTGCTATAATCTCAGTTTCATTCTGATATTAATATTTAATATTGATGTAAATTATTTATGTTTCTTGGTATCATATAAATCATAAGAGGCAAATCCATTAAAAAAAGAGGATATACGAATTTAAATATTTGGCAAAGTAAAATTTAAATAAAGCCATATTTGCAGTATTACAAGAATATTTAGTCTCCAAGTATGAATATCACTCATCATGCTAAAATAAAAGGAAATAATAATAATTTGCAAATAATTTCTTAAATATTCATATAACTTTTAAACAAATGTTGAAATAAAAAAGGCAGAATGTAATTTACGTCAATAATTAAAAAATGAAATGTGTCTTGAATATCAGTTTTTTATTTCGACAAGTAAGTGAATTTTGCTTGAACTTGTTTCATTTGACACAGTTTCAAATGAATATGTAATCTTAATATAGAGAAAACTTTGTATTGCAATTGAATAAAACTGAATTTTCAAAACAGAAATTGAAAACTAATGAAGTTTTGACACCATATGAACAATAATTGAGGTCATCAATAATGTTCGTTTTAATAATTATGCAAGTGGGTTTATTTATGTTGTATGAATCAAAATTTAATAAAGAAACAAGCTTATTGTGCAAATAAAATCAATGGATCTAAATACTCAGTATAAATCAAAACTAAATATATTTTTAAAAAATAGTTCAATCTATTGACCTAGATGCAATGTCAATCAAATTATTTAGATAGCAATGACATAAAGTCCAATTTGATATTGGTGTAAATCATTTATGATCCTTGGTATGAAATAAAATATAACTTGTAGTCAACATTAAAAGAGAAAAGAATTTTTTTCCAAATATTTAACAAAACAAAATAAAATAAAACACATGAATAATTTCAAGAGAAATTTTGCCTCCAAATATTGAAAAGTTGACTCATCTGTGCTGTAAATAAGATGAAATCAAAATAATTTGCACATAATTTCTTAAATATTGATACAACTACTAAACAGTTATTTGAATAATACAGTGGGAGTATGCTATTTATATCAATAATTCGAAAAGGAAAAAGTATGTTGAACATCAGTTTTTATTCCAAGATCAAATGAATAGGTAAACTACATGGTGAGAAAACTTTATATTGCAGTTGAATAAAGCTGAATTTTCAAAGCAGAAATTAAAAACTGAATGAAGTTGAGGAACCTTATGAACAATAAATGAGGTCATCAAGGATGTGCGAAATAATAATTATGCAAATTAGTTTTGTTATGTTGTATTATTCAAAATGTAGCAAAAAAAAAACAAGCTTATGGTGCAAAAAAAAAAAAAAAAAAAAATCAAATACTTATTGAATTAAAATTAAATATATTTTTATAATATTTGTTCAATTTGTTGGCCTAGGAGCAAAATTAATCAAATTATTAGGCTACCAATGGTTTGAATTCCATTTTAATATTCTTGTAAATCATTTATTATCCTTGGTATCTAATTACAAGTAATAACAGAAAATCAAATATATAAATGGAGAATATTTTTAGTAGAAAAATATACAAACCTTAACTTTTATGGAAAACATTTTCCTCAGTCTGAAACTACCCAGAATTTTCATGCTAAAAACAAACGGAAATGATAATCATTTGCAAATGATTACTTAAATATTTATACAATTATTAATCGCTTGTGGGAATAAAATGGCTGTATATAATTTAAATCAATAATTGGAAAATGAAAATGTTTCTTGAACATGAGTTTTTATTCCAAGATCAAATGATTATGTGATCTGCATAGAGAGAAATTTTATATTGCAATGGAATGAAGTTGAATTTTAATGGAATTAAAAACTAAACATGATTTGACAGTAAATGAAAAATTAAGGAGACATTCACTGAAAATGTGTTATATAATAATTAAGTACATTATCTTTGATATGTGGTATCTGTCGAAATGTACCAAAGAAACAAGCTTATTGTGCAAAAAATTATATATTCCAAATTCTTAGTAAATCGAAATTAAACAAATTTTTAAAATATTAGGCCAATCTGTTGACCTAGGAGCAAAATCAATCAGATTGTTTCAGTTATCAGTGGCATAAAATCCAATTTAATATTAGTGTAAATCATTTATGATACTTGGTATCATATAAAATGAGACAAATAATCAAATCCATTTAAAAAGAGATCAATTCATTCTAAGCATTAACAAAACAAAATAAAAGTAAACACCTATATAATGTTAAAAAAAATGCCTCCAAATAATAAAAATTAGACTCATCATGCTATAAACAAAATGAAATGATAGTAATTTGCAAATAATTTCTTAAATATTCTCACAATTATTAAATAGTTATGTAAATAAAATGCAGAATGTAATTTTTGTCCATAATTGAAAAATGAAAATATGTATTGAACATCAATTTTTATTTCAAGTTCAAATGAATATATAATCTATGTAGAGAGATATCTTTATACTGCAATAGAATAAAGTTGAATTTTAGCGAAATTAAAAACCAAGCACGATTTGACACCAAATGAAGAATAAATGAAAGATTTAGTTATGATGTGTGATATTATAATTATGTTTTGTGCTATCGACAAAATGTAACAAAGAAACAGGATTATAGTGCAAAAAAAAAAAAAAAAAATCCTAATTCTTAGTAAATCAAAACTAAACAGATTTTTATAAGAAACCTGTCGTCTTTTAGCTTCTTTTAGAGAAGTACTGAAATTCAACTTACTTCAATTCCGATATTCTTCTGAATCTTAATGGTATTCAAATGGAATTTTTATGTATTTTCCTATACATCTGACTTTGAATTATGGAAGAAGAAATATACTATATTTTACGCATTCGCGTTTTTTTTTTTTTTTTTTGAAAATAAAAGTCAAGTTTATGCGGCCAAAGATGGATAGCAACGACATCATTGAGCTGACGGAAGAATATAGAAAGAACTGCAGAAAAACTTGTGGAAGTGTATTCTTTACCGCAGCAAGAAGATGCAGAGGATATTTGATCTGGAAAGAAGAAAATAATAGCTTCAACAGGGCAGCAGGCTTCCATTGAAATAAGGGAGATGCTGAAAGCTACTGTCTTATCACCCTGATAAGATAGTAGCTATACACACTCCTAATTAATTTACGAATAATGCTGTGCATCATTTTCGACAAATTTCGAAGCGTATCCAAAGACAAATGTCTTTAGACAGTTTTCTAGTAAAAAAAAAAAAAAAAAAAGCATGCATTAAAAATAGTAATTTATATTATAATATATATATATACGAGGCTGGCTCAAGGCACAAGCGGGTGATTTTTATGCAGAAGGAATTTCAAAGCTTGTGAAGAGATACGATAAGTGCCTCAATCGTTATGAAGACTATGTCGAAAAATAGTGCAAAGATGTAGTTGTAAGATGTATATATTAAAATATTTTTACTTAACTTGGTGTATTTTTTTCAATCAACCGGAGGTTAGTTTCTGAATTGCCCTCGTATATATATATTTTTGGAATGCATTAGATTGTCCTTTTTGCAAGGTTTTCTCTGGATAGATTTTTTTTTTTTTTTTTTTTTTTTTAGCGCGCCGAGGATATAGCATTCTTTCGATTAAGATTCTGGACCGAATTACGCTTATTACGCAAGGTATCACTGTACACGTTTCTTTAAATATATAAACAGTATTACACAAAATATTTGATCAAATTAGTGATTTGATAATGATTTAAGACAATGAAGGAAAAAAAGAGTTAATTAACGAATTCGGGCTCTGCTTCTTCAAGTGAATATTAATTCTCACATTAAAAAGCAATGTCCGGAATTTTTAATCATCTTGATTTTTTTGTTTTTCTTTTACTGTTATTGTTGTTTTTTGTCTTAAATTATTTTTCACCATCTTTCCTTTATTAAAGTTATTCATGATGATCCATTGCAAAATTAGAGCTAAGTGACATACGTCCGTTAGCAGCAGGAGACCAGCGTAAAATAGAAGCAAGAATTCTGATGAGAAATTAGATCAACATTGACTAATTATAAATTGCTCTTTCATTATTTTAAACGAATTCGCGATGAAGACCGATGTATTGTAAATACTGTATTATTACCATTAAAATGTTAAATATTAGAGTAATATTTGAAATTTCAATGGTAATTTGCAAGATATAAAAAAATTAAACAATAAATTTATTAAATAATTTTGAATATAGAAAAAAATTTCAATATTTTTTATTTTTTAATTTTCTTGTGATCAGAGAGCAGATTTCTTATGATTTTAGAAGAAGAAAAAAATTATCATTTTCAGGCAGGAATATATTACATTCTACACACTTTGAATGCTGTCTTGGCTCAATTTCCCTAAAAGCATTGATTTCGTATTTTCCTCGTAATGAGACATAAAATTTCAAATAGTGCTGCACACATGTGCCACCATCCATGAACTGAAGATAAAGCTTTGTGAAACTGGACTATAATGACCCAGTGGGTCTCAAAGTATTTATATTATTGCTGTATACCAAGAGAAAAATGAGGAGATTTGAGTCCCCTCAATAAATAAAGGGTCAGTATAAAAATGTCTTTAGAGAGTTGCATTCAGCAACATATCCAGACAAAGAATCTTCAAAATATTTAATTCCATTCTTCTAAACAGAGCATTCTAAAATAATTCTTTACTTTTAACTTCAATACTTTTAATCCTTGAGTCTCTTTAAAGCTGAATATTGCGTAATACGATTAAGCAGTCTCGGCAGATCAGATCCATGAATCGAGTTTGTGAACTGAAAATTACAAACGACCCAGTCCTTTTTATTATTACTATTTTTTATTTATCGAGACAAGAGTCAGAATTGATAAACTATTTCATTTTTTTTATTCCTCTAAATGACGAATTTTCTAAATGCAATTGAACATTTTGATTTTTTGTAAAATTTGCATGTGCGTACATATATATACATACTCACAAACAAATGCAATTTTATGGAAGACCAATGAATACACATATATATATATATATATTCAATGATGACCTACGAAAATTGAAACGAATTTTATTTCCCTAAATGCTAACTCTAGAACATAAGTACGTTTCTTTCATTCATCTATCCACGCACAGTTTCATGTTTTATATGCAACATTTGCTGAGATATGCTCATTTTTAATTTTAGAGGGATTAATCGCCCAATTATGAAAATATTTGTTTCTAAAATATTTATTCAAGGAATAAAAAATATCACATTCAATTGTTTTTCTAGTATTACATCATCCAATTATCATAACCTCAAAGAAATTTACTAATAATGCATAAGATTGCTTGCTCACTTTAATTAGTCGTCAGTTGCAACTTTGATTCTGTATATATATATAATCATCGTTTTTCGAATCACTAGCATCCTTCTAGTAACTGTGTTTACAGAACGAATTAAATAGCAGGATCATTTAAAGTTATATTTTGGCTGATTTTTCAAATTACTCTCATGCTAATGCACGAATAATCAGTCCAAAACTCAACATTCTAGGACTGACAGTATAAAATTTATTTCAACGTAATAACTGGCATCCATAGAGAATAGACTCAGTCCATGGATTTTCACAACAGATTCAGGGACAACTACACGATCGATGTCTAGAATGTTGCAGTTGGGTTCCAATATTAGGTAAAATTAAAATCCTCAATTATCTGAATATGGTGAAAAAAATCAAACATTTTCAACTTAAAGTAATACAATATTACAATGATGAAAAGAAACAAAGTTAAATAACAGAATATTTATTATAATGAAGGAAAAAGAATGTAATCAATAATCTTTTTCTTTTTTCGAGTAGCATTCCTTTGAACTAGAAAATATATATATATGTATATATATATATATATATATATTGCAAAAAACGGCACATTACACAAAGCAGCAAGGTTTTAACTATTAATTTCTCTGTGAAAATTTCTATGTATAAATTAATATAATCTTAATAAAAAAAATACACCTGGAATTCAATGACTGCGGATTTAAAAAACACTTAATTCAAACCGATTAGAAATAAATATTACGTTTAATTCAAAAAGAAAGAAATGATGATTCCGCCGTGAAGACTTTCTCAAGGGTCCCCCTCAGGCATTAGTTCTCTCTATATACAATGCATCTTTTATTATAGTTTATGTATTTTCTGTAGGCGGTTCAAGGTCGCGTTTTCTACGTCGTTACTGGTTGTCTGCGTCGAAACGCAGAGGCAGTTAACAGTGTCAATCTTTTTTTTTTTTTTTTTCTTTTCTGCCAGCTGAACGTTCTTACTGAAACGTACGTACTGGCGTGGGGGAAAAAAAAAAAAAAAAAACAAGCTTTGTCGAAACCATGGCAACGGAGAAGGAGAAAGAAGAGAGAATAGTAGAGAAAACGAGTGTTCTTGAAACGCCTACAGAAATTGCACAGACTATAGTTTGGTTCAGAAAAAAAATTATTTTTAATTGAATTTCATAATGATTGCCTTTTTCATTAATTTCATTTCAAACCGATATTTAACTCACTAGATGTGGGATTATTCAATTATAAGTACAAATACCAAGAAGGATCGCAAAATTTTCTAATTTCTTTTTTGCCAAAACTGATATAATTTCATACAACAAAAGCAAACTTGAAACAAATGGTACTAAATAGTATATGAAAATGCGAAATAATTATTTCGCAGTGGTTTCAACATTTAAACCAGGTGTCTTGTTATCCCAAATTTTTGATTGAATAATTGAATTTAGAGGATCATCCTCTTGAAATTTCAATAAACTTTTAATCAGAAATTCTCCAAAGAAAGATAAGACACAGAGATTACTATTATCAATTTCACCAGAATAGGATTATTAAAATTTCGCGATTCAGAAAGGGATTCGTATTTATTTAGTAAAAATGACATCCTGTGTAGAATTTATCCTATGTCGGTTTTTATATGGATCTAAGAATTTTGAACCGTAATTAATTGATTAGAACGATACCTGAGGAACACCGCACTCCATACAGAACTTATTAATATCGAAAATTATATCGTACGGTCTAAATAACTATTTAATGTTATCTACAAACAAAAGTAATAGGAATATTTGTGACTTGGGCCACCTTTTTTTTCTTCTTTTTTTTTTTTTCTAAGCAATACCTTTTATTGTTTTCTGTGTAAAAAACGAAATAAAATCTTTTCTTGCTCGAAAGATCATGGTAAATGCCAATAACTATCACCTGACTAGAAAGAAGAATGGAACACTTAGTACATGATAATATTGATTATTCGAGCTTATTGAAACCTTAATCACCTTAAATAATTTAAAATTTATTTAACAAAGAGGGCATTTTAAATTATTTTTCATTTTAAGGTTTCAAAATTTAATTTGAAATTATGAAAATAATTTCAATCTAAATATAATAATATTGCCTTTTAATAATATTTTAACAAACTCTTTTTATTGACTATCAACTTAAATATCATTATTATATTAATTATCAATAATAAATTGTTTTGTAAGATTATGGGAATTTGCTACATAAAACTGCTCACACAAATAATTAAGATAAAAAAAAATTACCTGATTTCAGCTTGGGATGACGAATATTTTACGAGTGGTTATTACGTAAACAATATCAAAAAGTCACAACTACCGGTGATCAATACTTTTCACACAGGGGAGTCATTCAAATCCTTAATACGATCTTACTGGTGATATTTCGATTACAGTTCTTTGATCACGATAGAAAGTAACAATCGATACGATCTGTCCAATGGAAGCTCTCGAACAATAGTTTAATCATACATAGGGAAAATACCTTACCCACTGAATTGAACGCACCGGTTATTCTTGGAATTATTGTATCATTGAATTGCATATTACTGAAATTTATCGGAGCGATGACTGCACTGGAAAGTGTGAGGCTTCACTGGACAGCGCGAAGACACCGCTCTACTTCATGGGAGTGACCTTGACTTTCCGAAATTTGCATTTGACAATGCACTATTACATAAAGATCATTTTTAATTGCTTGTGACATGACTTTGATTGCATATATTCTGTTTACTGCTGGCGCCATCTATTGGTAGCATAGAGAACCAAAGTTAACATATTAATGAAATGACACATATATTTAATTCAAATTTTTTCATAAAATTTTTTACTCCAATAAAGTAATTAAATAAATAGTTTTAAAAGAATCAAATTTAAGAAGTAAGCAGAAATAGATAAATTAATTCAATCACACGTTACTTAAATTAGTAAATTAAGTATTAATTACAATTAATAAATTTCATATTTAATAATAATTAATAAATTTTAATTAATAATATGATTGAAATGGCAGATATTTCAATCCAATATTTAAAAATAACAATAGCTAAATTTTTTGTTATTCAAAAAATCGTGGATTATGCATCTCTAGATTTCAGTTAGGAAGCTCTAATCTTTAACTTTTCAGGAAGTTCGAATTTGCCAGATGAAAGGCCCAAGAAACTTACATTACCTTAAGGGATTCTAAATATTTAAACGGGGCATAAGGAAATAACTGAATACCCACATATTCTCAATGGTTTGCCTGAAATGGGGAAAAGCAACTATTTTAGTTATTAATTTTCATAGTTGTAAGATTCTTATAAGCAATAATAATTTATTTTGAAGTTTGAAATAGCAACTTTCAGAGGATGAACTAAAGAAGTAATAAGTAAATTATAACAAATGTATATATGGTGCAAAGGGATGAATAAAAAAAAAAAAAAAAAATGTAACCAGCATTTGTGGTGAAATATATTCATTTCAAGATTGCGAAGTGAACTGAAAAAATAAAACATTTCTTGTATACAATTACAATTTTAAATTATTTTTATTTCTAGCTAAGATGGGCATGTTGCAGTTATGACAGTTATAAATTTTATCTTAGTAATATCTCAGTGATATTAAGATTGGATTTGCTTAATATTTCTTTCAAAATAGAGTAAGTTCGCCAAAATTAAGGCCAATCGTTTGTCATTAAGGTTGGGGACTTAAACATGAGGTTTTCGATATTGGACTGAGTTTTGATTAACGTAGCGAAGTTTCGATCATTTTCTTAAACGTTATACAAATACAGAATTTTTTGATTTCAGAATGCCATATGAACGTATGCATATTTTCCCTATTTTTTCATTTCATTTCCGATATCAGTTTTAAATGCTCACCAATATATATATATATATATATATATATATATATAATTTTATTTTTGTTAAAATATAGTAAACATGATTTGTGAATAGTTATTAATTCATTTCATGTAGATGACCAGCCTTTCAAGGAGTCATATATAAAGGCAAATAAGTTAATAGAAAATTAACGATAATTTTTGGAATTCCTTTGGAAAATTGTAATTCTTGAATAATGTGTTATTTTAATGTCAAAATTATGATTTTAAAAGAAATATCAGTAAAAATGCTAAATTATTTAAAATCTGACTGCTTGTTTTCACTATCGTATCTGCTTTGGATTTTCTTATTATAAAATCTTGATAGAGTCATACCTTTTCCTTCCTTTTTTTTTTTTTTAATCTAAAAGTTTTTATTCAGTGCATTCTCTCTTTTCAATTGTTTTTGTTTAATTTCAATAATTTCAGAACATAGAAGCAATGGTGCAAAAAGTAATTTTTTTACTTTTGATTTTGTACCATATTGAACTTTTTTTTCTTCTTTTATTTACTTTGTTCTTAATTTTATTTATTTATTTATTGCTAATAATGTTACTCTCTGAATATCCCATTCATTTTTTTATGTTTGTATGCATATATATTTCTAAATATTTATTTTTAAATATTTTCTTACGTAAAATCAGATATAATTAACACAAATTTTAAATTGGAGTACTTTCTTTTAATTATTTAACATTTTTTTAAATTCTATCTTTTTTTGTCCTTCATATATTCAAGATTTTTATTTAATTACCACTTTGTGTTCACATTTAAATATGTTATAATATCACGTATCAGAAAAAAAGTAACATGAATTATAAATTGAACCTTTGTTTATGAATTCTTGAAATGTGTCTTAATACAACAAGTCATGATTTTATGGTATAAAATCAATGTTTGCTTCTTGCAACTCTCTATTTGTATTTTTCATTCTCATTAGATCTCATTATGTTCATTTTCATAATTTACAGTTCACCTAAAATTTTTGTATTAAAGAAAATACTTCTAAAACAATTTCTTTTGATTTCAAATATTTCAACATATCTGTGAGTTATTTAGACTGAATATGTTTCCCATTTCAGTATATTCTTTTCTCAGCCATTTCGTAAAATTAAAAACTGAAGGATATAAGATATTTCAAAATGTAAAGTTTTTTTTTTTTTTTTTTTTTTGGCATATCAAGAAAAGTATGCTTAGTTGTTATTACATTTGAATTTTAATTATATCTAAAATCTCTGTTGCAATGCAGAATGAAATCTGCTTTCTCTCTGATAAACTTAATAATTAATCTGTATTTGCAAAACCTGAGACTGGAGTTTGATGTGTAAATATTTTTTTTTATGAATTTTCAAAAATAATTATTTATGGCCTAATATATTTGTGTTTTATATTTCTTTAACAATACTACATGTTGAATTGAAACATTTTTTGTATTTCCTTTTATAGGTATGAAAAGTTATGAATGGGACGTAGTTGAAATGCAAAGAAGGAGCTTAACCAATCTGAAGACATTTATCAGGTGTGTATATTTATGTTTTTCTTTCATATTTTCAAATTTTTTTAATTCAATTACTACTTTGTGTTCATATTTAAATGTGTTCTAATGTAAGGGATAAAAAAAAAGTAACATGAATTATAAATTGGGCCTTTGTTCTTGAATTGGAGAAATGTGTCTTGATACAACAAGTTATGAACTTTTTTTCATGAAATCAATGTTTTTTGTTTCTTGCCACCTTCTATATGTATTTTTCATTCTTTATGCTTGATGCTGCTACAAGAGAATATTAGATCTCATTATTTTCATTTTAATATTTTACTTCTAATTGTACCGTTCTGTTGAAATGTCTGTATTAAAGAAATTACTTCTCAGACTATTTCTTTTGATTTGAAATATTCGAACAATTCTGTGTGTTTTTAAGACTGGTTATATTCTCATTCCACTATATTCTTTTCTCAGCCTTTTATTAAAATTAAAAACTGAAAATATTGGTTGTTTTGGGTATACGGTGTTGGAAAATGTATTTTTTGACATATTCCGAAAAGCATGCTCACTTGTTATTACATTCGATTTCTAATTATATGTAAAATCTCTGTTGCAAACTGATGTCAATGCAGAATGAAATCTGCTTTCTCTCTGATAAACTTAATAATTAATTTGTATTTGCAAATACTGAGACTGGGGTTTGATGTGTAAATATTTAATTCTATGAATTTTTAAAAATAATTATTTATGGCCTAATGTATTTCTGTTTTATATTCCTTTAACAATACTACTGCATGTTGAATTGAAACCGTTTTTGTATTTCCTTTTATAGGTATGAATGGGGCTTAGTTGAAATGCAAGGAAGGAGCTAAACTAATCTTGACATTTATTAGGTGTTTATATTTAGGTTTTTCTTTCATATTTTCAAGTTTTTTTTAATTCAATTACCACTTTGTGTTCATATTTAAATGTGTTCCAATGTAAGGGATGAGAAAAAGTAACATGAATTATAAATTGGTCCTTTGACCTTGAATTGGAGAAGTGTGTCTGCATACAACAAGTTATGAACTTTTTTTCATCAAATCAATGTTTTTTGTTTCTTGCCACCTTCTATATGTATTTTTCATTCTTTATGCTTGATGCTGCTACAAGAGAATATTAGATCTCATTATTTTCATTTTAATATTTTACTTCCAATTGTACCGTTCTGTTGAAATTCATACTATTTCTTTTGATTTGAAATATTCCAACAATTCTGTGTGTTTTTAAGACTGATTATGTTCTCATTCCACTATATTCTTTTCTCAGCCTTTTATTAAAATTAAAAACTGAAAATATTTTTTGTTTTGGGTATACTGTGTTGGAAAATGTATTTATTGGCATATCCAGAAAAGCTTGCTCAGTTGTTATTACATTTGATTTCTAATTATATGTAAAATCTCTGTTGCATACTGATGTCAATGCAGAATGAAATCTTCTTTCTCTCTGATAAACTTAATAATTAATCTGTAGTTTCAAAAACTGCGACTGGGGTTTGATGTGTAAATATTTAATTCTATGAATATTTAAAAATAATTATTTATGGCCTAATGTATTTCTGTTTTATATTCCTTTAACAATACTACTGCATGTTGAATTGAAACATTTTTTGTATTTCCTTTTATAGGTATGAAAAATTATGAATGGGACTTAGTTGAAATGCAAAGAATGAGCTAAACTAATCTTGACATTTATTAGGTGTGTATATTTATGTTTTTCTTTCATATTTTCAATTTTTTTAAATTCAATTACCACTTTGTGTTCATATTTAAATGTGTTCTAATGTAAGGGATAAAAAAAAATTAACATGAATTATAAATTGGGCCTTTGTTCTTGAATTGTTAAATGTGTCTTGATACAACAAGTTATGAACTTTTTTTCATGAAATCAATGTTTTTTGTTTCTTGCCACCTTCTATATGTATTTTTCATTCTTTATGCTTGATGCTGCTACAAGAGAATATTAGATCTCATTATTTTCATTTTAATATTTTACTTCTAATTGTACCGTTCTGTTGAAATGTTTGTATTAAAGAAAATACTTCTCAGACTATTTCTTTTGATTTGAAATATTCCAACAATTCTGTGTGTTTTTAAGACTGATTATGTTCTCATTCCAGTATATTCTTTTCTCAGCCTTTTATTAAAATTAAAAACTGAAAATATTTTTTGTTTTGGGTATACTGTGTTGGAAAATGTATTTATTGGCATATCCAGAAAAGCTTGCTCAGTTGTTATTACATTTGATTTCTAATTATATGTAAAATCTCTGTTGCATACTGATGTCAATGCAGAATGAAATCTTCTTTCTCTCTGATAAACTTAATAATTAATTTGTATTTGCAAATACTGAGACTGGGGTTTGATGTGTAAATATTTAATTCTATGAATATTTAAAAATAATTATTTATGGTCTAATGTATTTCTGTTTTATATTCCTTTAACAATACTACTGCATGTTGAATTGAAACATTTTTTGTATTTCCTTTTATAGGTATGAAAAATTATGAATGGGACTTAGTTGAAATGCAAAGAATGAGCTAAACTAATCTTGACATTTATTAGGTGTGTATATTTATGTTTTTCTTTCATATTTTCAATTTTTTTAAATTCAATTACCACTTTGTGTTCATATTTAAATGTGTTCTAATGTAAGGGATAAAAAAAAATTAACATGAATTATAAATTGGGCCTTTGTTCTTGAATTGTTAAATGTGTCTTGATACAACAAGTTATGAACTTTTTTTCATGAAATCAATGTTTTTTGTTTCTTGCCACCTTCTATATGTATTTTTCATTCTTTATGCTTGATGCTGCTACAAGAGAATATTAGATCTCATTATTTTCATTTTAATATTTTACTTCTAATTGTACCGTTCTGTTGAAATGTTTGTATTAAAGAAAATACTTCTCAGACTATTTCTTTTGATTTGAAATATTCCAACAATTCTGTGTGTTTTGAAGACTGATTATGTTCTCATTCCACTATATTCTTTTCTCAGCCTTTTATTAAAATTAAAAACTGAAAATATTGGTTGTTTTGGGTATACGGTGTTGGAAAATGTATTTATTGGCATATCCAGAAAAGCTTGCTCAGTTGTTATTACATTTGATTTCTAATTATATGTAAAATCTCTGTTGCATACTGATGTCAATGCAGAATGAAATCTTCTTTCTCTCTGATTAACTTAATAATTAATTTGTATTTGCAAATACTGAGACTGGGGTTTGATGTGTAAATATTTAATTCTATGAATATTTAAAAATAATTATTTATGGTCTAATGTATTTCTGTTTTATATTCCTTTAACAATACTACTGCATGTTGAATTGAAACATTTTTTGTATTTCCTTTTATAGGTATGAAAAATTATGAATGGGACTTAGTTGAAATGCAAAGAATGAGCTAAACTAATCTTAATTCATTTATCAGGTGTGTATATTTAGGTTTTTCTATCATATTTTCAAGTTTTTTTAAATTCAATTACCAGTTTGTGTTCATATTTAAACGTGTTCTTATGTAAGGGATCAGAAAAAAGTATAATGAATTATAAGTTGGAACTTTGTTCTTGAATTGTAGAAATATATCTTGATACAACAAATCATGACCTTATGGTATGAAATCAATGTTTTCTACTTCTTGCCGCCTTCTATATGTATTTTTCATTCTTTAAGCTTGATGCCGTTGTAACAAAATATTGTATCTCATTATGCTCATTTTAATAATTTAATTCTTATTGTAGCGTTCACTTAAAATGTTGGCTTTAAAGAAAATACTTCTAAGTCTATTTGTTTTTATTCCTAATTTTCAATCATATCTATGCAATATTAAGACAAATTACGTTTTTGCTTTGAGTACATTTTCTTCTCAGCTTTGTTTAAATTAAAAACTGAAAATATTTCTTCTCAGTGTACAAAATATTAAAAAATGTAATGTGTTATTCGGAGATTAAGAAAAGCATGACAAATTGTTGTTACAATTTGAATTTTAATTATTGCTATAATCTCAGTTTCATTCTGATATTAATATTTAATATTGATGTAAATTATTTATGTTTCTTGGTATCATATAAATCATAAGAGGCAAATCCATTAAAAAAAGAGGATATACGAATTTAAATATTTGGCAAAGTAAAATTTAAATAAAGCCATATTTGCAGTATTACAAGAATATTTAGTCTCCAAGTATGAATATCACTCATCATGCTAAAATAAAAGGAAATAATAATAATTTGCAAATAATTTCCTAAATATTCATATAACTTTTAAACAAATGTTGAAATAAAAAGGCAGAATGTAATTTACGTCAATAATTAAAAAATGAAATGTGTCTTGAATATCAGTTTTTTATTTTGACAAGTAAGTGAATTTTGCTTGAACTTGTTTCATTTGACACAGTTTCAAATGAATATGTAATCTTAATATAGAGAAAACTTTATATTGCAATTGAATAAAACTGAATTTTCAAAACAGAAATTGAAAACTAATGAAGTTTTGACACCATATGAACAATAATTGAGGTCATCAATAATGTTCGTTTTAATAATTATGCAAGTGGGTTTTTTTTATGTTGTATGAATCAAAATTTAATAAAGAAACAAGCTTATTGTGCAAATAAAATCAATGGATCTAAATACTCAGTATAAATCAAAACTAAATATATTTTTAAAAATTAGTTTAATCTATTGACCTAGATGCAAAGTCAATCAAATTAATTAGATAGCAATGACATAAAGTCCAATTTGATATTGGTGTAAATCATTTATGATCCTTGGTATGAAATAAAATATAACTTGTAGTCAACATTAAAAGAGAAAAGAATTTTTTTCCAAATATTTAACAAAACAAAATAAAATAAAACACATGAATAATTTCAAGAGAAATTTTGCCTCCAAATAATGAAAAGTTGACTCATCTGTGCTGTAAATAAGATGAAATCAAAATAATTTGCACATAATTTCTTAAATATTGATACAACTACTAAACAGTTATTTGAATAATACAGTGGGAGTATGCTATTTATATCAATAATTCGAAAAGGAAAAAGTGTGTTGAACATCAGTTTTTATTCCAAGATCAAATGAATAGGTAAACTACATGGTGAGAAAACTTTATATTGCAGTTGAATAAAGCTGAATTTTCAAAGCAGAAATTAAAAACTGAATGAAGTTGAGGAACCTTATGAACAATAAATGAGGTCATCAAAGATGTGCGAAATAATAATTATGCAAATTAGTTTTGTTATGTTGTATTATTCAAAATGTAGCAAAAAAAAAAAAAAAAAAAAAAAAACAAGCTTATGGTGCAAAAAAAAAAAAAAAAATCAAATACTTATTGAATTAAAATTAAATATATTTTTATAATATTTGTTCAATTTGTTGGCCTAGGAGCAAAATTAATCAAATTATTAGGCTACCAATGGTTTGAATTCCATTTTAATATTCTTGTAAATCATTTATTATCCTTGGTATCTAATTACAAGTAATAACAGAAAATCAAATATATAAATGGAGAATATTTTTAGTAGAAAAATATACAAACCTTAACTTTTATGGAAAACATTTTCCTCAGTCTGAAACTACCCAGAATTTTCATGCTAAAAACAAACGGAAATGATAATCATTTGCAAATGATTACTTAAATATTTATACAATTATTAATCGCTTGTGGGAATAAAATGGCTGTATATAATTTAAATCAATAATTGGAAAATGAAAATGTTTGTTGAACATGAGTTTTTATTCCAAGATCAAATGATTATGTGATCTGCATAGAGAGAAATTTTATATTGAAATGGAATGAAGTTGAATTTTAATGGAATTAAAAACTAAGCATGATTTGACAGTAAATGAACAATTAAGGAGACATTCACTGAAAATGTGTTATATAATAATTAAGTACATTATCTTTGATATGTGGTATCTGTCGAAATGTACCAAAGAAACAAGCTTATTGTGCAAAAAATTATATATTCCAAATTCTTAGTAAATCGAAATTAAACAAATTTTTAAAATATTATGCCAATCTGTTGACCTAGGAGCAAAATCAATCAGATTGTTTCAGTTATCAGTGGCATAAAATCCAATTTAATATTAGTGTAAATCATTTATGATACTTGGTATCATATAAAATGGGACAAATAATCAAATCCATTAAAAAAGAGATCAATTCATTCTAAACATTTAACAAAACAAAATAAAAGTAAACACCTATATAATGTTAAAAAAAAATGCCTCCAAATAATAAAAATTAGACTCATCATGCTATAAACAAAATGTAATGATAGTAATTTGCAAATAATTTCTTAAATATTCTCACAATTATTAAATAGTTATGTAAATAAAATGCAGAATGTAATTTTTGTCCATAATTGAAAAATGAAAATATGTATTGAACATCAATTTTTATTTCAAGTTCAAATGAATATATAATCTATGTAGAGAGATATCTTTATACTGCAATAGAATAAAGTTGAATTTTAGCGAAATTAAAAACCAAGCACGATTTGACACCAAATGAAGAATAAATGAAAGATTTAGTTATGATGTGTGATATTATAATTATGTTTTGTGCTATCGACAAAATGTAACAAAGAAACAGGATTATAGTGCAAAAAAAAAAAAAAAAAATCCTAATTCTTAGTAAATCAAAACTAAACAGATTTTTATAAGAAACCTGTCGTCTTTTAGCTTCTTTTAGAGAAGTACTGAAATTCAACTTACTTCAATTCCGATATTCTTCTGAATCTTAATGGTATTCAAATGGAATTTTTATGTATTTTCCTATACATCTGACTTTGAATTATGGAAGAAGAAATATACTATATTTTACGCATTCGCGTTTCTTTTTTTTTTTTTTTTTTTGAAAATAAAAGTCAAGTTTATGCGGCCAAAGATGGATAGCAACGACATCATTGAGCTGACGGAAGAATATAGAAAGAACTGCAGAAAAACTTGTGGAAGTGTATTCTTTACCGCAGCAAGAAGATGCAGAGGATATTTGATCTGGAAAGAAGAAAATAATAGCTTCAACAGGGCAGCAGGCTTCCATTGAAATAAGGGAGATGCTGAAAGCTACTGTCTTATCACCCTGATAAGATAGTAGCTATACACACTCCTAATTAATTTACGAATAATGCTGTGCATCATTTTCGACAAATTTCGAAGCGTATCCAAAGACAAATGTCTTTAGGCAGTTTTCTAGTAAAAAAAAAAAAAAAGCATGCATTAAAAATAGTAATTTATATTATAATATATATATATACAGTAGACTCCCGATTATCCGCGGGCGGGTTATCCGCGGTGCGGATTATCCGCGCCTGCCGCACAAAGTTTTTTTTTTTTTGACTGATTTTTTCAAAAAGGCGCATTTTTACAGTTATGCTTTTGTAATTATAGTATTAAAACAGTACATATGTATAAATTTTTCTGTGTATCCTTGACGCCTCTCGTAAATACAAAGCACTGTTCTGTTTTCATAAACAAAATGCATTTTAGGTTAGTTTTGAGTGATATACTAAAATATTAGAGTTAGTTAAACATTTCCCGCTGTTTATTTTATGTTTTATTGTACATAAAACGATTTTTCAAAGTTGGAATGACTTTTTTCTCTTTTGTTATACCCGTTTTTAGCCTTTTTCGGATTATCCGCGATTTTTGTTATCCGCGGCGGCCGCGCCACCCAATTCCGCGGATAATCGGGAGTGTACTGTATATATATATATATATATATATATATATATATATATATATATATATATATATATTTTGGAATGCATTCGATTGTCCTTTATGCAAGGTTTTCTCTAAATAGATTTTTTTTTTTTTTTTTTTTTTTAGCGCGCTGAGGATATAGCATTCTTTCGATTAAGATTCTGGACCGAATTACGCTTATTACGCAAGGTATCACTGTACACGTTTCTTTAAATATATAAACAGTATTACACAAAATATTTGATCAAATTAGTGATTTGATAATGATTTAAGACAATGAAGGAAAAAAAGAGTTAATTAACGAATTCGGGCTCTGCTTCTTCAAGTGAATATTAATTCTCACATTAAAAAGCAATGTCCGGAATTTTTAATCATCTTGATTTTTTTGTTTTTCTTTTACTGTTATTGTTGTTTTTTGTCTTAAATTATTTTTCACCATCTTTCCTTTATTAAAGTTATTCATGATGATCCATTGCAAAATTAGAGCTAAGTGACATACGTCCGTTAGCAGCAGGAGACCAGCGTAAAATAGAAGCAAGAATTCTGATGAGAAATTAGATCAACATTGACTAATTATAAATTGCTCTTTCATTATTTTAAACGAATTCGCGATGAAGACCGATGTATTGTAAATACTGTATTATTACCATTAAAATGTTAAATATTAGAGTAATATTTGAAATTTCAATGGTAATTTGCAAGATATAAAAAAGTTAAACAATAAATTTATTAAATAATTTTGAATATAGAAAAAAATTTCAATATTTTTTATTTTTTAATTTTCTTGTGATCAGAGAGCAGATTTCTTATGATTTTAGAAGAAGAAAAAAATTATCATTTTCAGGCAGGAATATATTACATTCTACACACTTTGAATGCTGTCTTGGCTCAATTTCCCTAAAAGCATTGATTTCGTATTTTCCTCGTAATGAGACATAAAATTTCAAATAGTGCTGCACACATGTGCCACCATCCATGAACTGAAGATAAAGCTTTGTGAAACTGGACTATAATGACCCAGTGGGTCTCAAAGTATTTATATTATTGCTGTATACCAAGAGAAAAATGAGGAGATTTGAGTCCCCTCAATAAATAAAGGGTCAGTATAAAAATGTCTTTGGAGAGTTGCATTCAGCAACATATCCAGACAAAGAATCTTCAAAATATTTAATTCCATTCTTCTAAACAGAGCATTCTAAAATAATTCTTTACTTTTAACTTCAATACTTTTAATCCTTGAGTCTCTTTAAAGCTGAATATTGCGTAATACGATTAAGCAGTCTCGGCAGATCAGATCCATGAATCGAGTTTGTGAACTGAAAATTACAAACGACCCAGTCCTTTTTATTATTACTATTTTTTATTTATCGAGACAAGAGTCAGAATTGATAAACTATTTTATTTTTTTTATTCCTCTAAATGACGAATTTTCTAAATGCAATTGAACATTTTGATTTTTTGTAAAATTTGCATGTGCGTACATATATATACATACTCACAAACAAATGCAATTTTATGGAAGACCAATGAATACACACATATATATATATATATATTTAATGATGACCTACGAAAATTGAAACGAATTTTATTTCCCTAAATGCTAACTCTAGAACATAAGTACGTTTCTTTCATTCATCTATCCACGCACAGTTTCATGTTTTATATGCAACATTTGCTGAGATATGCTCATTTTTAATTTTAGAGGGATTAATCGCCCAATTATGAAAATATTTGTTTCTAAAATATTTATTCAAGGAATAAAAAATATCACATTCAATTGTTTTTCTAGTATTACATCATCCAATTATCATAACCTCAAAGAAATTTACTAATAATGCATAAGATTGCTCACTTTAATTAGTCGTCAGTTGCAACTTCGATTCTATATATATATATATATATATATATATATATATATATATATATATATATATATATATATATATATATATATATATAAAGGTGGAAAAAACTTGAGAAACTGAACATTTAATACATCTCGAAGAAGCAGTAGAAAGCCATCTAAGAAAGTAAAATTATTTGCTTGCTCTCTAAAACAATGATATATTCAGTATTAAGGAAAGTTTAGACACACTGAATATTTGTTTTGTATATAATCGTAATGCCGCTCTGGTTGTGGAAGAATATAATCATCGTTTTTCGAATCACTAGCATCCTTCTAGTAACTGTGTTTACAGAACGAATTAAATAGCAGGATCATTTAAAGTTATATTTTGGTTGATTTTTCAAATTACTCTCATGCTAATGCACGAATAATCAGTCCAAAACTCAACATTCTAGGACTGACAGTATAAAATTTATTTCAACGTAATAACTGGCATCCATAGAGAATAGACTCAGTCCATTTATTTTCACAACAGATTCAGGGACAACTACACGATCGATGTCTAGAAATGTTGCAGTTGGGTCCAATATTAGGTAAAATTAAAATCCTCAATTATCTGAATATGGTGAAAAAAATCAAACATTTTCAACTTAAAGTAATACAATATTACAATGATGAAAAGAAACAAAGTTAAATAACAGAATATTTATTATAATGAAGGAAAAAGAATGTAATCAATAATCTTTTTCTTTTTTCGAGTAGCATTCCTTTGAACTAGAAAATATATATGTATATATATATATATTGCAAAAAACGACACATTACACAAAGCAGCAAGGTTTTAACTATTAATTTCTCTGTGAAAATTTCTATGTATAAATTAATATAATCTTAATAAAAAAAATACACCTGGAATTCAATGACTGCGGATTTAAAAAACACTTAATTCAAACCGATTAGAAATAAATATTACGTTTAATTCAAAAAGAAAGAAATGATGATTCCGGCGTGAAGACTTTCTCAAGGGTCCCCCTCAGGCATTAGTTCTCTCTATATACAATGCATCTTTTATTAAAGTTTATGTATTTTCTGTAGGCGGTTCAAGGTCGCGTTTTCTACCTCGTTACTGGTTGTCTGCGTCGAAACGCAGAAGCAGTTAACAGTGTCAATCTTTTTTTTTTTTTTTCCTTTTCTGCCAGCTGAACGTTCTTACTGAAACGTACGTACTGGCGTGGGGAAAAAAAAAAAAAAGCTTTGTCGAAACCATGGCAACGGAGAAGGAGAAAGAAGAGAGAATAGTAGAGAAAACGAGTGTTCTTGAAACGCCTACAGAAATTGCACAGACTATAGTTTGGTTCAGAAAAAAAATTATTTTTAATTGAATTTCATTATGATTGCCTTTTTGATTAATTTCATTTCAAACCGATATTTAACTCACTAGATGTGGGATTATTCAATTATAAGTACAAATACCAAGAAGGATCGCAAAATTTTCTAATTTCTTTTTTGCCAAAACTGATATAATTTCATACAACAAAAGCAAACTTGAAACAAATGGTACTAAATAGTATATGAAAATGCGAAATAATTATTTCGCATCCTCTTGAAATCATCCTCTTGAAATTTCAATAAACTTTTAATCAGAAATTCTCCAAAAAAAGATAAGACACAGAGATTACTATTATCAGTTTCACCAGAATAGGATTATTAAAATTTCGCGATTCAGAAAGGGATTCGTATTTATTTAGTAAAAATGACATCCTGTGTAGAATTTATCCTATGTCGGTTTTTATATGGATCTAAGAATTTTGAACCGTAATTAATTGATTAGAACGATACCTGAGGAACACCGCACTCCATACAGAACTTAGTAATATCGAAAATTATATCGTACGGTCGAAATAACTATTTAATGTTATCTACAAACAAAAGTAATAGGAATATTTGTGACTTGGGTCACCTTTTTTTTTTTTTTTTTTTTCTAAGCAATACCTTTTATTGTTTTCTGTGTAAAAAACGAAATAAAATCTTTTCTTGCTCGAAAGATCATGGTAAATGCCAATAACTATCACCTGACTAGAAAGAAGAATGGAACACTTAGTACATGATAATATTGATTATTCGAGCTTATTGAAACCTTAATCACCTTAAATAATTTAAAATTTATTTAACAAAGAGGGCATTTTAAATTATTTTTCATTTTAAGGTTTCAAAATTTAATTTGAAATTATGAAAATAATTTCAATCTAAATATAATAATATTGCCTTTTAATAATATTTTAACAAACTCTTTTTATTGACTATCAACTTAAATATCATTATTATATTAATTATCAATAATAAATTGTTTTGTAAGATTATGGGAATTTGCTACATAAAACTGCTCACACAAATAATTAAGATAAAAAAAAATTACCTGATTTCAGCTTGGGATGACGAATATTTTACGAGTGGTTATTACGTAAACAATATCAAAAAGTCACAACTACCGGTGATCAATACTTTTCACACAGGGGAGTCATTCAAATCCTTAATACGATCTTACTGGTGATATTTCGATTACAGTTCTTTGATCACGATAGAAAGTAACAATCGATACGATCTGTCCAATGGAAGCTCTCGAACAATAGTTTAATCATACATAGGGAAAATACCTTACCCACTGAATTGAACGCACCGGTTATTCTTGGAATTATTGTATCATTGAATTGCATATTACTGAAATTTATCGGAGCGGTGACTGCACTGGAAAGTGTGAGGCTTCACTGGACAGCGCGAAGACACCGCTCTACTTCATGGGAGTGACCTTGACTTTCCGAAATTTGCATTTGACAATGCACTATTACATAAAGATCATTTTTAATTGCTTGTGACATGCCTTTGATTGCATATATTCTGTTTACTGCTGGCGCCATCTATTGGTAGCATAGAGAACCAAAGTTAACATATTAAAGAAATGACACATATATTTAATTCAAATTTTTTCATAAAATGGTTTACTCCAATAAAGTAATTAAATAAATAGTTTTAAAAAAATCAAATTTAAGAAGTAAGGAGAAATAGATAAATTAATTCAATCACACGTTACTTAAATTAGTAAATTAAGTATTAATTACAATTAATAAATTTCATATTTAATAATAATTAATAAATTTTAATTAATAATATGATTGAAATGGCAGATATTTCAATCCAATATTTAAAAATAACAATAGCTAAATTATTTGTTATTCAAAAAATCGTGGATTATGCATCTCTAGATTTCAGTTAGGAAGCTCTAATCTTTAACTTTTCAGGAAGTTCGAATTTGCCAGAACAAAGGCCCAAGAAACTTACATTACCTTAAGGGCCTCTAAATATTTAAACGGGGCATAAGGAAATAACTGAATACCCACATATTCTCAATGGTTTGCCTGAAATGGTGAAATATGGGGAAAAGCAACAATTTTAGTTATTAATTTTCATAGTTGTAAGATTCTTATAAGCAATAATAATTTATTTTGAAGTTTGAAATAGCAACTTTCAGAGGATGAACTAAAGAAGTAATAAGTAAATTATAACAAATGTATATATGGTGCAAAGGAATGAATAAAAAAAAAAAAATGTAGGCAGCATTTGTGGTGAAATATATTCATTTCAAGATAGCGAAGTGAACTGAAAAAATAAAACATTTCTTGTATACAATTACAATTTTAAATTATTTTTATTTCTAGCTAAGATGGGCATGTTGCAGTTATGACAGTTATAAATTTTATCTTAGTAATATCTCAGTGATATTAAGATTGGATTTGCTTAATATTTCTTTCAAAATACAGTAAGTTCGCCAAAATTAAGGCAATCGTTTGTCATTAAGGTTGGGGACTTAAACATGAGTTTTTCGATATTGGACTGAGTTTTGATTAACGTAGCGAAGTTTCGATCATTTTCTTAAACGTTATACAAATACAGAATTTTTTGATTTCAGAATGCCATATGAACGTATGCATATTTTCCCTATTTTTTCATTTCATTTCCGATGTCAGTTTTAAATGCTCACCAATATATATATATATATATATATATATAATTTTATTTTTGTTAAAATATAGTAAACATGATTTGTGAATAGTTATTAATTCATTTCATGTAGATGACCAGCCTTTCAAGGAGTCATATATAAAGGCAAATAACTTAATAGAAAATTAATGATAATTTTTGGAATTCTTTTGGAAAATTGTAATTCTTGAATAATGTGTTATTTTAATGTCATAATTATGATTTTAAACGAAATATCAGTAAAAATGCTAAATGATTTAAAATCTGACTGCTTGTTTTCACTATCGTATCTGGTTTGGATTTTCTTATTATAAAATCTTGATTGAGTCATACCTTTTCCTTCCTTTTTTTTTTTTTTTTTTAATCTAAAAGTTTTTATTCAGTGCATTCTCTCTTTTCAATTGTTTTTGTTTAATTTCAATAATTTCAGAAGATAGAAGCAATGGTGCAAAAAGTAATTTTTTTACTTTTGATTTTGTACCATATTGAAATTTTTTTTTTCTTTTATTTACTTTGTTCTTAATTTTATTTATTTATTTATTGCTAATAATGTTACTCTCTGAATATCCCATTCATTTTTTTATGTTTGTATGCATACATATTTCTAAATATTTATTTTTAAATATTTTCTTATGTAAAATCAGATATAATGAACACAAATTTTAAATTGGAGTACTTTCTTTTAATTATTTAACATTTTTTTAAATTCTATCTTTTTTTGTCCTTCATATATTCAAGATTTTTATTTAATTACCACTTTGTGTTCACATTTAAATATGTTATAATATCAGGTATCAGAAAAAAAGTAACATGAATTATAAATTGAACCTTTGTTTATGAATTCTTGAAATGTGTCTTAATACAACAAGTCATGAACTTATGGTATAAAATCAATGTTTGCTTCTTGGAACTCTCTATTTGTGTTTTTCATTCTCATTAGATCTCATTATTTTCATTTTCATAATTTACAGTTAACCTAAACTTTTTGTATTAAAGAAAATACTTCTAAAACAATTTCTTTTGATTTCAAATTTCTCAACATATCTGTGAGTTATTTAGACTGAATATGTTTCTCATTTCAGTATATTCTTTTCTCAGCCATTTCGTAAAATTAAAAACTAAAGGATATAAGATATTTCAATATGTAAAGTTTTTTTTTTTTTTTTTTTTTTTTGGCATATCAAGAAAAGTATGCTTAGTTGTTATTACATTTGAATTTTAATTATATCTAAAATCTCTGTTGCAATGCAGAATGAAATCTTCTTTCTCTCTGATAAACTTAATAATTAATCTGTATTTTCTAAAACTGAGACTGGGGTTTGATGTGTAAATATTAAATTCTATGAATATTTAAAAATAATTATTTATGGCCTAATGTATTTCTGTTTTATATTTCTTTAACAGCAGTGCATGTTGAATTGAAACATTTTTTCTATTTCCTTTTATAGGTATGAAAAGTTATGAATGGGGCTTAGTTGAAATGCAAGGAAGGAGCTAAACTAATCTTGACATTTATTAGGTGTGTAAATTTAGGTTGTTCTTTCATATTGTCAAGTTTTTTTTAATTCAATTACCACTTTGTGTTCATATTTAAATATGTTCTAATGTAAGGGATAAAAAAAAAGTAACATGAATTATAAATTGGGCCTTTGTTCTTGAATTGTTAAATGTGTCTGGATACAACAAGTTATGAACTTTTTTTCATGAAATCAATGTTTTTTGTTTCTTGCCACCTTCTATATGTATTTTTCCTTCTTTATGCTTGATGCTGCTACAAGAGAATATTAGATCTCATTATTTTCATTGTAATATTTTACTTCTAATTATACCGTTCTGTTGAAATGTTTGTATTAAAGAAAATACTTCTCTGACTATTTCTTTTGATTTGATATATTCCAACAATTCTGTGTGTTTTTAAGACTGATTATGTTCTCATTCCACTATATTCTTTTCTCAGCCTTTTATTAAAATTAAAAACTGAAAATATTGGTTGTTTTGGGTATACGGTGTTGGAAAATGTATTTATTGGCATATCCAGAAAAGCATGCTCAGTTGTTATTACATTTGATTTCTAATTATATGTAAAATCTCTGTTGCATAGTGATATCAATGCAGAATGAAATCTTCTTTCTCTCTGATAAACTTAATAATTAATCTGTATTTTCAAAAACTGAGACTGGGGTTTGATGTGTAAATATTTAATTCTATGAATTTTTAAAAATAATTATTTATGGCCTAATGTATTTCTGTTTTATATTTCTTTAACAATACTGCATGTTGAATTGAAACATTTTTTGTATTTCCTTTTATACGTATGAAAAGTTATGAATGTTTCTTAGTTGAAATGCAAGGAAGCAGCTAAACTAATCTTGACATTTATTAGGTGTGTAGATTTAGGTTTTTCTTTCATATTTTCAAGTTTTTTTTAATTCAATTACCACTTTGTGTTCATATTTAAATGTGTTCCAATGTAAGGGATGAGAAAAAGTAACATGAATTATAAATTGGTCCTTTGACCTTGAATTGGAGAAGTATGTATGCATACAACAAGTTATGAACTTTTTTTCATGAAATCAATGTTTTTTGTTTCTTGCCACCTTCTATATGTATTTTTCATTCTTTATGCTTGATGCTGCTACAAGAGAATATTAGATCTCATTATTTTCATTTTAATATTTTACTTCTAATTGTACCGTTCTGTTGAAATGTTTGTATTAAAGAAAATACTTCTCAGACTATTTCTTTTGATTTGAAATATTCCAACAATTCTGTGTGTTTTTAAGACTGATTATGTTCTCATTCCACTATATTCTTTTCTCAGCCTTTTATGAAAATTAAAAACTGAAAATATTGCTTGTTTTGGGTATACGGTGTTGGAAAATGTATTTTTTGGCATATCCAGAAAAGCATGCTCAGTTATTATTACATTTGATTTCTAATTATATGTAAAATCTCTGTTGCATACTGATGTCAATGCAGAATGAAATCTTATTTCTCTCTGATAAACTTAATAATTAATTTGTATTTGCAAATACTGAGACTGGGGTTTGATGTGTAAATATTTAATTCTATGAATATTTAAAAATAATTATTTATGGCCTAATGTATTTCTGTTTTATATTTCTTTAACAATACTGCATGTTGAATTGAAACATTTTTTCTATTTCCTTTTATAGGTATGAAAAGTTATGAATGGGGCTTAGTTGAAATGCAAGGAAGGAGCTAAACTAATCTTGACATTTATTAGGTGTGTATATTTAGGTTTTTCTTTCATATTGTCAAGTTTTTTTTAATTCAATTACCACTTTGTGTTCATATTTAAATGTGTTCCAATGTAAGGGATGAGAAAAAAGTAACATGAATTATAAATTGGTCCTTTGACATTGAATTGGAGAAGTGTGTCTGCATACAACAAGTTATGAACTTTTTTTCATGAAATCAATGTTTTTTGTTTCTTGCCACCTTCTATATATATTTTTCATTCTTTATGCTTGATGCTGCTACAAGAGAATATTAGATCTCATTATTTTCAATTTAATATTTTACTTCTAATTGTACCGTTTTGTTGAAATTCAGACTATTTCTTTTGATTTGAAATATTCCAACAATTCTGTGTGTTTTGAAGACTGATTATGTTCTCATTCCACTATATTCTTTTCTCAGCCTTTTATTAAAATTAAAAACTGAAAATATTGCTTGTTTTGGGTATACTGTGTTGGAAAATGTATTTTGTGGCATATCCAGAAAAGCTTGCTCAGTTGTTATTACATTTGATTTCTAATTATATGTAAAATCTCTGTTGCATACTGATGTCAATGCAGAATGAAATCTTCTTTCTCTCTGATAAACTTAATAATTAATCTGTAGTTTCAAAAACTGAGACTGGGGTTTGATGTGTAAATATTTAATTCTATGAATATTTAAAAATAATTATTTATGGCCTAATGTATTTCTGTTTTATATTCCTTTAACAATACTACTGCATGTTGAATTGAAACATTTTTTGTATTTTCTTTCATAGGTATGAAAAGTTATGAATGGGACTTAGTTGAAATGTAAAGAATCAGCTAAACTAATCTTGACATTTATTAGGTGTGTATATTTATGTTTTTCTTTCATATTTTCAATTTTTTTTTAAATTCAATTACCACTTTGTGTTCATATTTAAATGTGTTCTAATGTAAGGGATAAAAAAAAAGTAACATGAATTATAAATTGGGCCTTTGTTCTTGAATTGTTAAATGTGTCTTGATACAACAAGTTATGAACTTTTTTTCGTGAAATCAATGTTTTTTGTTTCTTGCCACCTTCTATATGTATTTTTCATTCTTTATGCGTGATGCTGCTACAAGAGAATATTAAATCTCATTATTTTCATTTTAATATTTTACTTCTAATTTTACCGTTCTGTTGAAATTCAGACTATTTCTTTTGATTTGAAATATTCCAACAATTCTGTGTGTTTTGAAGACTGATTATGTTCTCATTCCACTATATTCTTTTCTCAGCCTTTTATGAAAATTAAAAACTGAAAATATTGCTTGTTTTGGGTATACGGTGTTGGAAAATGTATTTTTTGGCATATCCAGAAAAGCATGCTCAGTTATTATTACATTTGATTTCTAATTATATGTAAAATCTCTGTTGCATACTGATGTCAATGCAGAATGAAATCTTATTTCTCTCTGATAAACTTAATAATTAATTTGTATTTGCAAATACTGAGACTGGGGTTGATGTGTAAATATTTAATTCTATGAATATTTAAAAATAATTATTTATGGCCTAATGTATTTCTGTTTTATATTTCTTTAACAATACTGCATGTTGAATTGAAACATTTTTTCTATTTCCTTTTATAGGTATGAAAAGTTATGAATGGGGCTTAGTTGAAATGCAAGGAAGGAGCTAAACTAATCTTGACATTTATTAGGTGTGTATATTTAGGTTTTTCTTTCATATTGTCAAGTTTTTTTTAAATTCAATTACCACTTTGTGTTCATATTTAAATGTGTTCCAATGTAAGGGATGAGAAAAAAGTAACATGAATTATAAATTGGTCCTTTAACATTGAATTGGAGAAGTGTGTCTGCATACAACAAGTTATGAACTTTTTTTCATGAAATCAATGTTTTTTGTTTCTTGCCACCTTCTATATATATTTTTCATTCTTTATGCTTGATGCTGCTACAAGAGAATATTAGATCTCATTATTTTCAATTTAATATTTTACTTCTAATTGTACCGTTTTGTTGAAATTCAGACTATCTTTCTTTTGATTTGAAATATTCCAACAATTCTGTGTGTTTTGAAGACTGATTATGTTCTCATTCCACTATATTCTTTTCTCAGCCTTTTATTAAAATTAAAAACTGAAAATATTGCTTGTTTTGGGTATACTGTGTTGGAAAATGTATTTTGTGGCATATCCAGAAAAGCTTGCTCAGTTGTTATTACATTTGATTTATAATTATATGTAAAATCTCTGTTGCATACTGATGTCAATGCAGAATGAAATCTTCTTTCTCTCTGATAAACTTAATAATTAATCTGTAGTTTCAAAAACTGAGACTGGGGTTTGATGTGTAAATATTTAATTCTATGAATATTTAAAAATAATTATTTATGGCCTAATGTATTTCTGTTTTATATTCCTTTAACAATACTACTGCATGTTGAATTGAAACATTTTTTGTATTTTCTTTCATAGGTATGAAAAGTTATGAATGGGACTTAGTTGAAATGTAAAGAATCAGCTAAACTAATCTTGACATTTATTAGGTGTGTATATTTATGTTTTTCTTTCATATTTTCAATTTTTTTTTTTAATTCAATTACCACTTTGTGTTCATATTTAAATGTGTTCTAATGTAAGGGATAAAAAAAAAAGTAACATGAATTATAAATTGGGCCTTTGTTCTTGAATTGTTAAATGTGTCTTGATACAACAAGTTATGAACTTTTTTTCATGAAATCAATGTTTTTTGTTTCTTGCCACCTTCTATATGTATTTTTCATTCTTTATGCTTGATGCTGCTACAAGAGAATATTAGATCTCATTATTTTCATTTTAATATTTTACTTCTAATTATACCGTTCTGTTGAAATGTTTGTATTAAAGAAAATACTTCTCTGACTATTTCTTTTGATTTGAAATATTCCAACAATTCTGTGTGTTTTTAAGACTGATTATGTTCTCATTCCACTATATTCTTTTCTCAGCCTTTTATTAAAATTAAAAACTGAAAATATTGGTTGTTTTGGGTATACGGTGTTGGAAAATGTATTTATTGGCATATCCAGAAAAGCATGCTCAGTTGTTATTACATTTGATTTCTAATTATATGTAAAATCTCTGTTGCATAGTGATGTCAATGCAGAATGAAATCTTCTTTCTCTCTGATAAACTTAATAATTAATCTGTATTTTCAAAAACTGAGACTGGGGTTTGATGTGTAAATATTTAATTCTATGAATTTTTAAAAATAATTATTTATGGCCTAATGTATTTCTGTTTTATATTTCTTTAACAATACTGCATGTTGAATTGAAACATTTTTTCTATTTCCTTTTATAGGTAAGAAAAGTTATGAATGGGGCTTAGTTGAAATGCAAGGAAGGAGCTAAACTAATCTTGACATTTATTAGGTGTGTAGATTTAGGTTTTTCTTTCATATTTTCAAGTTTTTTTTAATTCAATTACCACTTTGTGTTCATATTTAAATGTGTTCCAATGTAAGGGATGAGAAAAAAGTAACATGAATTATAAATTGGTCGTTTGACCTTGAATTGGAGAAGTGTGTCTGCATACAACAAGTTATGAACTTTTTTTCATGAAATCAATGTTTTTTGTTTCTTGCCACCTTCTATATATATTTTTCATTCTTTATGCTTGATGCTGCTACAAGAGAATATTAGATCTCATTATTTTCAATTTAATATTTTACTTCTAATTGTACCGTTTTGTTGAAATTCAGACTATTTCTTTTGATTTGAAATATTCCAACAATTCTGTGTGTTTTGAAGACTGATTATGTTCTCATTCCACTATATTCTTTTCTCAGCCTTTTATTAAAATTAAAAACTGAAAATATTGGTTGTTTTGGGTATACGGTGTTGGAAAATGTATATATTGGCATATCCAGAAAAGCATGCTCAGTTGTTATTACATTTGATTTCTAATTATATGTAAAATCTCTGTTGCATACTGATGCCAATGCAGAATGAAATCTTCTTTCTCTCTGATAAACTTAATAATTAATCTGTATTTTCAAAAACTGAGACTGGGGTTTGATGTGTAAATATTTAATTCTATGAATATTTAAAAATAATTATTTATGGCCTAATGTATTTCTGTTTTATATTTCTTTAACAATACTGCATGTTGAATTGAAACATTTTTTGTATTTCCTTTTATAGGTATGAAAAGTTATGAAAGGGACTTAGTTGAAATGCAAGAAAGGAGCTAAACTAATCTTGACATTTATTAGGTGTGTATATTTATGTTTTTTTTTTAATTCAATTACCACTTTGTGTTCATATTTAAATGTGTTCTTATGTAAGGGATAAAAAAAGGACATGAATTATAAATTGGACCTTTGTTCTTGAATTGGAGAAGTGTGTCTGGATACAACAAGTTATGAACTTTTTTTCATGAAATCAATGTTTTTTGTTTTTTGCCACCTTCTATATGTATTTTTCATTCTTTATGCTTGATGCTGCTACAAGAGAATATTAGATCTCATTATTTTTATTTTAATATTTTACTTCTAATTAAACCATTCTGTTGAAATGTTTGTATTAAAGAAAATACTTCTCAGACTATTTCTTTTGATTTGAAATATTCCAACAATTCTGTGTGTTTTTAAGACTGATTATGTTCTCATTCCACTATATTCTTTTCTCAGCCTTTTATTAAAATTAAAAACCAAAAATATTGGTGGTTTTGGGTATACGGTGTTGGAAAATGTATTTTTTGGCATATCCAGAAAAGCATGCTCACTTGTTATTACATTTGATTTCTAATTATATGTAAAATCTCTGTTGCATACTGATGTCAATGTAGAATGAAATCTGCTTTCTCTCTGATAAATTTAATAATTAATCTGTATTTGCAAAAACTGATACTGGGGTTTGATGTGTAAATATTTAATTCTCTGAATTTTTAAAAATAATTATTTATTTCTTAAACTGTTTCAGTTTTACATTTCTTTAACAATATTGCATGTTGAATTGTAACATTTTTTGGATTTCCTATTATAGGTATGAAAAGTTATGAAAGGGACGTGGTTGAAATGCAATGAAGGAGCTAAACCAATCTTAATTCATTTATCAGGTGTGTATATTTAGGTTTTTCTATCATATTTTCAAGTTTTTTTTAATTCAATTACCAGTTTGTGTTCATATTTAAATGTGTTCTAATGTAAGGGATCAGAAAAAAGTAACATGAATTATAAGTTGGAACTTATGGTATGAACTTATCATGAACTTATGGTATGAAATCAATTCTTTCTGCTTCTTGCCGCCTTCTATATGTATTTTTCATTCTTTCAGCTTGATGCTGTTGTAACAAAATATTGTATCTCATTATGCTCATTTTAATAATTTAATTCTTATTGTAGCGTTCACTTAAAATGTTGGCTTTAAAGAAAATACTTCTAAGTCTATTTGTTTTTATTCCTAATTTTCAATCATATCTATGCAATATTAAGACAAATTACGTTTTTGCTTTGAGTACATTTTCTTCTCAGCTTTGTTTAAATTAAAAACTGAAAATATTTCTTCTCAGTGTACAAAATATTAAAAAATGTAATGTGTTATTCGGAGATTAAGAAAAGCATGACAAATTGTTATTACAATTTGAATTTTAGTTATTGCTATAATCTCAGTTTCATTCTGATATTAATATTTAATATTGATGTAAATTATTTATGTTTCTTGGTATCATATAAATCATAAGAGGCAAATCCATTAAAAAAAGAGGATATACGAATTTAAATATTTGGCAAAGTAAAATTTAAATAAAGCCATATTTGCAGTATTACAAGAATATTTAGTCTCCAAGTATGAATATCACTCATCATGCTAAAATAAAAGGAAATAATAATAATTTGCAAATAATTTCCTAAATATTCATATAACTTTTAAACAAATGTTGAAATAAAAAGGCAGAATGTAATTTACGTCAATAATTAAAAAATGAAATGTGTCTTGAATATCAGTTTTTTATTTTGACAAGTAAGTGAATTTTGCTTGAACTTGTTTCATTTGACACAGTTTCAAATGAATATGTAATCTTAATATAGAGAAAACTTTATATTGCAATTGAATAAAACTGAATTTTCAAAACAGAAATTGAAAACTAATGAAGTTTTGACACCATATGAACAATAATTGAGGTCATCAATAATGTTCGTTTTAATAATTATGCAAGTGGGTTTTTTTATGTTGTATGAATCAAAATTTAATAAAGAAACAAGCTTATTGTGCAAATAAAATCAATGGATCTAAATACTCAATATAAATCAAAACTAAATATATTTTTAAAAATTAGTTCAATCTATTGACCTAGATGCAAAGTCAATCAAATTATTTAGATATCAATGACATAAAGTCCAATTTGATATTGGTGTAAATCATTTATGATCCTTGGTATGAAATAAAATATAACTTGTAGTCAACATTAAAAGAGAAAAGAATTTTTTTCCAAATATTTAACAAAACAAAATAAAATAAAACACATGAATAATTTCAAGAGAAATTTTGCCTCCAAATAATGAAAAGTTGACTCATCTGTGCTGTAAATAAGATGAAATCAAAATAATTTGCACATAATTTCTTAAATATTGATACAACTACTAAACAGTTATTTGAATAATACAGTGGGAGTATGCTATTTATATCAATAATTCGAAAAGGAAAAAGTGTGTTGAACATCAGTTTTTATTCCAAGATCAAATGAATAGGTAAACTACATGGTGAGAAAACTTTATATTGCAGTTGAATAAAGCTGAATTTTCAAAGCAGAAATTAAAAACTGAATGAAGTTGAGGAACCTTATGAACAATGAATGAGGTCATCAAGGATGTGCGAAATAATAATTATGCAAATTAGTTTTGTTATGTTGTATTATTCAAAATGTAGCAAAAAAAAAAAAAAAAAAAAACAAGCTTATGGTGCAAAAAAAAAAAAAAAAAAATCAAATACTTATTGAATTAAAATTAAATATATTTTTATAATATTTGTTCAATTTGTTGGCCTAGGAGCAAAATTAATCAAATTATTAGGCTACCAATGGTTTGAATTCTATTTTAATATTCTTGTAAATCATTTATTATCCTTGGTATCTAATTACAAGTAATAACAGAAAATCAAATATATAAATGGAGAATATTTTTAGTAGAAAAATATACAAACCTTAACTTTTATGGAAAACATTTTCCTCAGTCTGAAACTACCCAGAATTTTCATGCTAAAAACAAACGGAAATGATAATCATTTGCAAATGATTACTTAAATATTTATACAATTATTAATCGCTTGTGGGAATAAAATGGCTGTATATAATTTAAATCAATAATTGGAAAATGAAAATGTTTGTTGAACATGAGTTTTTATTCCAAGATCAAATGATTATGTAATCTGCATAGAGAGAAATTTTATATTGCAATGGAATGAAGTTGAATTTTAATGGAATTAAAAACTAAACATGATTTGACAGTAAATGAAAAATTAAGGAGACATTCACTGAAAATGTGTTATATAATAATTAAGTACATTATCTTTGATATGTGGTATCTGTCGAAATGTACCAAAGAAACAAGCTTATTGTGCAAAAAATTATATATTCCAAATTCTTAGTAAATCGAAATTAAACAAATTTTTAAAATATTAGGCCAATCTGTTGACCTAGGAGCAAAATCAATCAGATTGTTTCAGTTATCAGTGGCATAAAATCCAATTTAATATTAGTGTAAATCATTTATGATACTTGGTATCATATAAAATGGGACAAATAATCAAATCCATTAAAAAAGAGATCAATTCATTCTAAACATTTAACAAAACAAAATAAAAGTAAACACCTATATAATGTTAAAAAAAAAATGCCTCCAAATAATAAAAATTAGACTCATCATGCTATAAACAAAATGAAATGATAGTAATTTGCAAATAATTTCTTAAATATTCTCACAATTATTAAATAGTTATGTAAATAAAATGCAGAATGTAATTTTTGTCCATAATTGAAAAATGAAAATATGTATTGAACATCAATTTTTATTTCAAGTTCAAATGAATATATAATCTATGTAGAGAGATATCTTTATACTGCAATAGAATAAAGTTGAATTTTAGCGAAATTAAAAACCAAGCACGATTTGACACCAAATGAAGAATAAATGAAAGATTTAGTTATGATGTGTGATATTATAATTATGTTTTGTGCTATCGACAAAATATAACAAAGAAACAGGATTATAGTGCAAAAAAAAAAAAAAAAAAAAAAAAAATCCTAATTCTTAGTAAATCAAAACTAAACAGATTTTTATAAGAAACCTGTCGTCTTTTAGAGAAGTACTGAAATTCAACTTACTTCAATTCCGATATTCTTCTGAATCTTAATAGTATTCAAATGGAATTTTTATGTATTTTCCTATACATCTGACTTTGAATTATGGAAGAAGAAATATACTATATTTTACGCATTCGCGTTTTTTTTTTTTTTTTTTTTTTTGAAAATAAAAGTCAAGTTTATGCGGCCAAAGATGGATAGCAACGACATCATTGAGCTGACGGAAGAATATAGAAAGAACTGCAGAAAAACTTGTGGAAGTGTATTCTTTACCGCAGCAAGAAGATGCAGAGGATATTTGATCTGGAAAGAAGAAAATAATAGCTTCAACAGGGCAGCAGGCTTCCATTGAAATAAGGGAGATGCTGAAAGCTACTGTCTTATCACCCTGATAAGATAGTAGCTATACACACTCCTAATTAATTTACGAATAATGCTGTGCATCATTTTCGACAAATTTCGAAGCGTATCCAAAGACAAATGTCTTTAGACAGTTTTCTAGTAAAAAAAAAAAGCATGCATTAAAAATAGTAATTTATATTATAATATATATATATATATATATATATATATATATATATATATATATATATATATATATATATATATATATTGGAATGCATTAGATTGTCCTTTTTGCAAGGTTTTCTCTGGATAGATTTTTTTTTTTTTTTTTTTTTAGCGCGCCGAGGATATAGCATTCTTTCGATTAAGATTCTGGACCGAATTACGCTTATTATGCAAGGTATCACTGTACACGTTTCTTTAAATATATAAACAGTATTACACAAAATATTTGATCAAATTAGTGATTTGATAATGATTTAAGACAATAAAGGAAAAAAAAGAGTTAATTAACGAATTCGGGCTCTGCTTCTTCAAGTGAATATTAATTCTCACATTAAAAAGCAATGTCCGGAATTTTTAATCATCTTGATTTTTTTGTTTTTCTTTTACTGTTATTGTTGTTTTTTGTCTTAAATTATTTTTCACCATCTTTCCTTTATTAAAGTTATTCATGATGATCCATTGCAAAATTAGAGCAAAGTGACATACGTCCGTTAGCAGCAGGAGACCAGCGTAAAATAGAAGCAAGAATTCTGATGAGAAATTAGATCAACATTGACTAATTATAAATTGCTCTTTCATTATTTTAAACGAATTCGCGATGAAGACCGATGTATTGTAAATACTGTATTATTACCATTAAAATGTTAAATATTAGAGTAATATTTGAAATTTCAATGGTAATTTGCAAGATATAAAAAAATTAAACAATAAATTTATTAAATAATTTTGAATATAGAAAAAAATTTCAATATTTTTTATTTTTTAATTTTCTTGTGATCAGAGAGCAGATTTCTTATGATTTTAGAAGAAGAAAAAAATTATCATTTTCAGGCAGGAATATATTACATTCTACACACTTTGAATGCTGTCTTGGCTCAATTTCCCTAAAAGCATTGATTTCGTATTTTCCTCGTAATGAGACATAAAATTTCAAATAGTGCTGCACACATGTGCCACCATCCATGAACTGAAGATAAAGCTTTGTGAAACTGGACTATAATGACCCAGTGGGTCTCAAAGTATTTATATTATTGCTGTATACCAAGAGAAAAATGAGGAGATTTGAGTCCCCTCAATAAATAAAGGGTCAGTATAAAAATGTCTTTGGAGAGTTGCATTCAGCAACATATCCAGACAAAGAATCTTCAAAATATTTAATTCCATTCTTCTAAACAGAGCATTCTAAAATAATTCTTTACTTTTAACTTCAATACTTTTAATCCTTGAGTCTCTTTAAAGCTGAATATTGCGTAATACGATTAAGCAGTCTCGGCAGATCAGATCCATGAATCGAGTTTGTGAACTGAAAATTACAAACGACCCAGACCTTTTTATTATTACTATTTTTTATTTATCGAGACAAGAGTCAGAATTGATAAACTATTTCATTTTTTTTATTCCTCTAAATGACGAATTTTCTAAATGCAATTGAACATTTTGATTTTTTGTAAAATTTGCATGTGCGTACATATATATACATACTCACAAACAAATGCAATTTTATGGAAGACCAATGAATACACATATATATATATATATATATATATATATTCAATGATGACCTACGAAAATTGAAACGAATTTTATTTCCCTTAATGCTAACTCTAGAACATAAGTACGTTTCTTTCATTCATCTATCCACGCACAGTTTCATGTTTTATATGCAACATTTGCTGAGATATGCTCATTTTTAATTTTAGAGGGATTAATCGCCCAATTATGAAAATATTTGTTTCTAAAATATTTATTCAAGGAATAAAAAATATCACATTCAATTGTTTTTCTAGTATTACATCATCCAATTATCATAACCTCAAAGAAATTTACTAATAATGCATAAGATTGCTTGCTCACTTTAATTAGTCGTCAGTTGCAACTTTGATTCTGTATATATATATAATCATCGTTTTTCGAATCACTAGCATCCTTCTAGTAACTGTGTTTACAGAACGAATTAAATAGCAGGATCATTTAAAGTTATATTTTGGCTGATTTTTCAAATTACTCTCATGCTAATGCACGAATAATCAGTCCAAAACTCAACATTCTAGGACTGACAGTATAAAATTTATTTCAACGTAATAACTGGCATCCATAGAGAATAGACTCAGTCCATGGATTTTCACAACAGATTCAGGGACAACTACACGATCGATGTCTAGAATGTTGCAGTTGGGTCCAATATTAGGTAAAATTAAAATCCTCAATTATCTGAATATGGTGAAAAAAATCAAACATTTTCAACTTAAAGTAATACAATATTACAATGATGAAAAGAAACAAAGTTAAATAACAGAATATTTATTATAATGAAGGAAAAAGAATGTAATCAATAATCTTTTTCTTTTTTCGAGTAGCATTCCTTTGAACTAGAAAATATATATATATATATGTATATATATATATATATTGCAAAAAACGACACATTACACAAAGCAGCAAGGTTTTAACTATTAATTTCTCTGTGAAAATTTCTATGTATAAATTAATATAATCTTAATAAAAAAAATACACCTGGAATTCAATGACTGCGGATTTAAAAAACACTTAATTCAAACCGATTAGAAATAAATATTACGTTTAATTCAAAAAGAAAGAAATGATGATTCCGCCGTGAAGACTTTCTCAAGGGTCCCCCTCAGGCATTAGTTCTCTCTATATACAATGCATCTTTTATTATAGTCTATGTATTTTCTGTAGGCGGCTCAAGGTCGCGTTTTCTACCTCGTTACTGGTTGTCTGCGTCGAAACGCAGAGGCAGTTAACAGTGTCAATCTTTTTTTTTTTTTTTTTTTTTTCCTTTTCTGCCAGCTGAACGTTCTTACTGAAACGTACGTACTGGCGTGGGGGAAAAAAAAAAAACAAGCTTTGTCGAAACCATGGCAACGGAGAAGGAGAAAGAAGAGAGAATAGTAGAGAAAACGAGTGTTCTTGAAACGCCTACAGAAATTGCACAGACTATAGTTTGGTTCAGAAAAAAAATTATTTTTAATTGAATTTCATAATGATTGCCTTTTTCATTAATTTCATTTCAAACCGATATTTAACTCACTAGATGTGGGATTATTCAATTATAAATACAAATACCAAGAAGGATCGCAAAATTTTCTAATTTCTTTTTTGCCAAAACTGATATAATTTCATACAACAAAAGCAAACTTGAAACAAATGGTACTAAATAGTATATGAAAATGCGAAATAATTATTAATATCGAAAATTATATCGTACGGTCGAAATAACTATTTAATGTCATCTACAAACAAAAGTAATAGGAATATTTGTGACTTGGGGCACCTTTTTTTTCTTCTTTTTTTTTTTTTCTAAGCAATACCTTTTATTGTTTTCTGTGTAAAAAACGAAATAAAATCTTTTCTTGCTCGAAAGATCATGGTAAATGCCAATAACTATCACCTGACTAGAAAGAAGAATGGAACACTTAGTACATGATAATATTGATTATTCGAGCTTATTGAAACCTTAATCACCTTAAATAATTTAAAATTTATTTAACAAAGAGGGCATTTTAAATTATTTTTCATTTTAAGGTTTCAAAATTTAATTTGAAATTATGAAAATAATTTCAATCTAAATATAATAATATTGCCTTTTAATAATATTTTAACAAACTCTTTTTATTGACTATCAAATTAAATATCATTATTATATTAATTATCAATAATAAATTGTTTTGTAAGATTATGGGAATTTGCTACATAAAACTGCTCACACAAATAATTAAGATAAAAAAAAATTACCTGATTTCAGCTTGGGATGACGAATATTTTACGAGTGGTTATTACGTAAACAATATCAAAAAGTCACAACTACCGGTGATCAATACTTTTCACACAGGGGAGTCATTCAAATCCTTAATACGATCTTACTGGTGATATTTCGATTACAGTTCTTTGATCACGATAGAAAGTAACAATCGATATGATCTGTCCAATGGAAGCTCTCGCACAAGAGTTTAATCATACATAGGGAAAATCTCTTACCCACTGAATTGAACGCACCGGTTATTCTTGGAATTATTGTATCATTGAATTGCATATCACTGAAATTTATCGGAGCGGTGACTGCACTGGAAAGTGTGAGGCTTCACTGGACAGCGCGAAGACACCGCTCTACTTCATGGGAGTGACCTTGACTTTCCGAAATTTGCATTTGCAATGCACTATTACATAAAGATCATTTTTAATTGCTTGTGACATGATTTTGATTGCATATATTCTGTTTACTGCTGGCGCCATCTATTGGTAGCATAGAGAACCAAAGTTAACATATTAAAGAAATGACACATATATTTAATTCAAATTTTTTCATAAAATGGTTTACTCCAATAAAGTAATTAAATAAATAGTTTTAAAAAAATCAAATTTAAGAAGTAAGCAGAAATAGATAAATTAATTCAATCACACGTTACTTAAATTAGTAAATTAAGTATTAATTACAATTAATAAATTTCATATTTAATAATAATTAATAAATTTTAATTAATAATATGATTGAAATGGCAGATATTTCAATCCAATATTTAAAAATAACAATAGCTAAATTATTTGTTATTCAAAAAATCGTGGATTATGCATCTCTAGATTTCAGTTAGGAAGCTCTAATCTTTAACTTTTCAGGAAGTTCGAATTTGCCAGAACAAAGGCCCAAGAAACTTACATTACCTTAAGGGATTCTAAATATTTAAACGGGGCATAAGGAAATAACTGAATACCCACATATTCTCAATGGTTTGCCTGAAATGGTGAAATATGGGGAAAAGCAACTAATTTAGTTATTAATTTTCATAGTTGTAAGATTCTTATAAGCAATAATAATTTATTTTGAAGTTTGAAATAGCAACTTTCAGAGGATGAACTAAAGAAGTAATAAGTAAATTATAACAAATGTATATATGGTGCAAAGGGATGAATAAAAAAAAAAAAAAAAATGTAACCAGCATTTGTGGTGAAATATATTCATTTCAAGATAGCGAAGTGAACTGAAAAAATATAACATTTATTGTATACAATTACAATTTTAAATTATTTTTATTTCTAGCTAAGATGGGCATGTTGCAGTTATGACAGTTATAAATTTTATCTTAGTAATATCTCAGTGATATTAAGATTGGATTTGCTTAATATTTCTTTCAAAATACAGTAAGTTCGCCAAAATTAAGGCAATCGTTTGTCATTAAGGTTGGGGACTTAAATATGAGTTTTTCGATATTGGACTGAGTTTTGATTAACGTAGCGAAGTTTCGATCATTTTCTTAAACGTTATACAAATACAGAATTTTTTGATTTCAGAATGCCATATGAACGTATGCATATTTTCCCTATTTTTTCATTTCATTTCCAATGTCAGTTTTAAATGCTCACCAATATATATATATATATATATATAATTTTATTTTTGTTAAAATATAGTAAACATGATTTGTGAATAGTTATTAATTCATTTCATGTAGATGACCAGCCTTTCAAGGAGTCATATATAAAGGCAAATAACTTAATAGAAAATTAACGATAATTTTTGGAATTCCTTTGGAAAATTGTAATTCTTGAATAATGTGTTATTTTAATGTCAAAATTATGATTTTAAACGAAATATCAGTCAAAATGCTAAATGATTTAAAATCTGACTGCTCTTTTTCACTATTGTATCTGGTTTGGATTTTCTTATTATAAAATCTTGATAGAGTCATACCTTTTCCTTCCTTTTTTTTTTTTTTTTTTAATCTAAAAGTTTTTATTCAGTGCATTCTCTCTTTTCAATTGTTTTTGTTTAATTTCAATAATTTCAGAACATAGAAGCAATGGTGCAAAAAGTAATTTTTTTACTTTTGATTTTGTACCATATTGAACTTTTTTTTCTTCTTTTATTTACTTTGTTCTTAATTTTATTTATTTATTTATTGCTAATAATGTTACGCTCTGAATATACCATTCATTTTTTTATGTTTGTATAAGATATTTCAAAATGTAAAGTTTTTTTTTGGGGGGGGGGGCATATCAAGAAAAGTATGCTTAGTTGTTATTACATTTGAATTTTAATTATATCTAAAATCTCTGTTGCAATGCAGAATGAAATCTGCTTTCTCTCTGATAAACTTAATAATTAATCTGTATTTGCAAAACCTGAGACCGGAGTTTGATGTGTAAATATTTTATACTATGAATTTTCAAAAATAATTATTTATGGCCTAATGTATTTGTGTTTTATATTTCTTTAACAACACTGCATGTTGAATTGAAACATTTTTTGTATTTCCTTTTATAGGTATGAAAAGTTATGAATGGGACTTAGTTGAAATGCAAGAAAGGAGCTAAACTAATCTTGACATTTATTAGGTGTGTATATTTATGTTTTTCTTTCATATTTTCTTTTTTTTTTTTAATTCAATTACCACTTTGTGTTCATATTTAAATGTGTTCGAATGTAAGGGATAAAGAAAAAGTAACATGAATTATAAATTGGACCTTTGTTCTTGAATTGGAGAAATGTGTCTTGATACAACAAGTTATGAACGTTTTTTCATGAAATCAATGTTTTTTGTTTCTTGCCACCTTCTATATGTATGTTTCTTTCTTTATGCTTGATGCTGCTACAAGAGAATATTAGATCTCATTATTTTTATTTTAATATTTTACTTCTAATTGTACAGTTCTGTTGAAATGTTTGTATTAAAGAAAATACTTCTCAGACTATTTCTTTTGATTTTAAATATTCCAACAATTCTGTGTGTTTTTAAGACTGATTATGTTCTCATTCCACTATATTCTTTTCTCAGCCTTTTATTAAATTTTAAAACTGAAAATATTGGTTGTTTTGGGTATATGGTGTTGGAAAATGTATTTTTTGGCATATCCAGAAAAGCATGCTCAGTTGTTATTACATTTGATTTCTAATTATATGTAAAATCTCAGTTGCATACTGATGTCAATGCAGAATGAAATCTGCTTTCTCTCTTATAAACTTAATAATTAATCTGTATTTGCAAAAACTGAGAGTGGGGTTTGAGGTGTAAATATTTAATTCTATGAATATTTAAAAATAATTATTTATGGCCTAATGTATTTCTGTTTTATATTTCTTTAACAACACTGCATGTTGAATTGAAACATTTTTTGTATTTCCTTTTATAGGTATGAAAAGTTATGAATGGGACTTAGTTAAAATGCAAGAAAGGAGCTAAACTAATCTTGACATTTATTAGGTGTGTATATTTATGTTTTTCTTTCATATTTTCTTTTTTTTTTTAATTCAATTACCACTTTGTGTTCATATTTAAATGTGTTCGAATGTAAGGGATAAAGAAAAAGTAACATGAATTATAAATTGGACCTTTGTTCTTGAATTGGAGAAATGTGTCTTGATACAACAAGTTATGAACGTTTTTTCATGAAATCAATGTTTTTTGTTTCTTGCCACCTTCTATATGTATGTTTCTTTCTTTATGCTTGATGCTGCTACAAGAGAATATTAGATCTCATTATTTTTATTTTAATATTTTACTTCTAATTGTACAGTTCTGTTGAAATGTTTGTATTAAAGAAAATACTTCTCAGACTATTTCTTTTGATTTGAAATATTCCAACAATTCTGTGTGTTTTTAAGACTGATTATGTTCTCATTCCACTATATTCTTTTCTCAGCCTTTTATTAAATTTAAAAACTGAAAATATTGGTTGTTTTGGGTATATGGTGTTGGAAAATGTATTTTTTGGCATATCCAGAAAAGCATGCTCAGTTGTTATTACATTTGATTTCTAATTATATGTAAAATCTCAGTTGCATACTGATGTCAATGCAGAATGAAATCTGCTTTCTCTCTTATAAACTTAATAATTAATCTGTATTTGCAAAAACTGAGAGTGGGGTTTGAGGTGTAAATATTTAATTCTATGAATATTTAAAAATAATTATTTATGGCCTAATGTATTTCTGTTTTATATTTCTTTAACAACACTGCATGTTGAATTGAAACATTTTTTGTATTTCCTTTTATAGGTATGAAAAGTTATGAATGGGACTTAGTTAAAATGCAAGAAAGGAGCTAAACTAATCTTGACATTTATTAGGTGTGTATATTTATGTTTTTCTTTCATATTTTCTTTTTTTTTTTAATTCAATTACCACTTTGTGTTCATATTTAAATGTGTTCGAATGTAAGGGATAAAGAAAAAGTAACATGAATTATAAATTGGACCTTTGTTCTTGAATTGGAGAAATGTGTCTTGATACAACAAGTTATGAACGTTTTTTCATGAAATCAATGTTTTTTGTTTCTTGCCACCTTCTATATGTATGTTTCTTTCTTTATGCTTGATGCTGCTACAAGAGAATATTAGATCTCATTATTTTTATTTTAATATTTTACTTCTAATTGTACAGTTCTGTTGAAATGTTTGTATTAAAGAAAATACTTCTCAGACTATTTCTTTTGATTTGAAATATTCCAACAATTCTGTGTGTTTTTAAGACTGATTATGTTCTCATTCCACTATATTCTTTTCTCAGCCTTTTATTAAAATTAAAAACCGAAAATATTGTTTTTTTTTTGGGTATACGGTGTTGGAAAATGTATTTTTTGGCATATCCAGAAAAGCATGCTCACTTGTTATTACATTTGATTCCTAATTATATGTAAAATCTCTGTTGCAAACTAATGTCAATGCAGATTGAAATCTGCTTTCTCTCTGATAAACTTAATAATTAATTTGTATTTGCAAATACTGAAACTGGGGTTTGATGTGTAAATATTTAATTCTATGAATATTTAAAAATAATTATTTATGGCCTAATGTATTTCTGTTTTATATTTCTTTAACAACACTGCATGTTGAATTGAAACATTTTTTGTATTTCCTTTTATAGGTATGAAAAGTTATGAAAGGGACTTAGTTGAAATGCAAGAAAGGAGCTAAACTAATCTTGACATTTATTAGGTGTGTATATTTATGTTTTTTTTTAATTCAATTACCACTTTGTGTTCATATTTAAATGTGTTCTTATGTAAGGGATAAAAAAAGGACATGAATTATAAATTGGACCTTTGTTCTTGAATTGGAGAAGTGTGTCTGGATACAACAAGTTATGAACTTTTTTTCATGAAATCAATGTTTTTTGTTTTTTGCCACCTTCTATATGTATTTTTCATTCTTTATGCTTGATGCTGCTACAAGAGAATATTAGATCTCATTATTTTTATTTTAATATTTTACTTCTAATTAAACCATTCTGTTGAAATGTTTGTATTAAAGAAAATACTTCTCAGACTATTTCTTTTGATTTGAAATATTCCAACAATTCTGTGTGTTTTTAAGACTGATTATGTTCTCATTCCACTATATTCTTTTCTCAGCCTTTTATTAAAATTAAAAACCAAAAATATTGGTGGTTTTGGGTATACGGTGTTGGAAAATGTATTTTTTGGCATATCCAGAAAAGCATGCTCACTTGTTATTACATTTGATTTCTAATTATATGTAAAATCTCTGTTGCATACTGATGTCAATGTAGAATGAAATCTGCTTTCTCTCTGATAAATTTAATAATTAATCTGTATTTGCAAAAACTGATACTGGGGTTTGATGTGTAAATATTTAATTCTCTGAATTTTTAAAAATAATTATTTATTTCTTAAACTGTTTCAGTTTTACATTTCTTTAACAATATTGCATGTTGAATTGTAACATTTTTTGGATTTCCTATTATAGGTATGAAAAGTTATGAAAGGGACGTGGTTGAAATGCAATGAAGGAGCTAAACCAATCTTAATTCATTTATCAGGTGTGTATATTTAGGTTTTTCTATCATATTTTCAAGTTTTTTTTAATTCAATTACCAGTTTGTGTTCATATTTAAATGTGTTCTAATGTAAGGGATCAGAAAAAAGTAACATGAATTATAAGTTGGAACTTATGGTATGAACTTATCATGAACTTATGGTATGAAATCAATTCTTTCTGCTTCTTGCCGCCTTCTATATGTATTTTTCATTCTTTCAGCTTGATGCTGTTGTAACAAAATATTGTATCTCATTATGCTCATTTTAATAATTTAATTCTTATTGTAGCGTTCACTTAAAATGTTGGCTTTAAAGAAAATACTTCTAAGTCTATTTGTTTTTATTCCTAATTTTCAATCATATCTATGCAATATTAAGACAAATTACGTTTTTGCTTTGAGTACATTTTCTTCTCAGCTTTGTTTAAATTAAAAACTGAAAATATTTCTTCTCAGTGTACAAAATATTAAAAAATGTAATGTGTTATTCGGAGATTAAGAAAAGCATGACAAATTGTTATTACAATTTGAATTTTAATTATTGCTATAATCTCAGTTTCATTCTGATATTAATATTTAATATTGATGTAAATTATTTATGTTTCTTGGTATCATATAAATCATAAGAGGCAAATCCATTAAAAAAAGAGGATATACGAATTTAAATATTTGGCAAAGTAAAATTTAAATAAAGCCATATTTGCAGTATTACAAGAATATTTAGTCTCCAAGTATGAATATCACTCATCATGCTAAAATAAAAGGAAATAATAATAATTTGCAAATAATTTCCTAAATATTCATATAACTTTTAAACAAATGTTGAAATAAAAAGGCAGAATGTAATTTACGTCAATAATTAAAAAATGAAATGTGTCTTGAATATCAGTTTTTTATTTTGACAAGTAAGTGAATTTTGCTTGAACTTGTTTCATTTGACACAGTTTCAAATGAATATGTAATCTTAATATAGAGAAAACTTTATATTGCAATTGAATAAAACTGAATTTTCAAAACAGAAATTGAAAACTAATGAAGTTTTGACACCATATGAACAATAATTGAGGTCATCAATAATGTTCGTTTTAATAATTATGCAAGTGGGTTTTTTTATGTTGTATGAATCAAAATTTAATAAAGAAACAAGCTTATTGTGCAAATAAAATCAATGGATCTAAATACTCAATATAAATCAAAACTAAATATATTTTTAAAAATTAGTTCAATCTATTGACCTAGATGCAAAGTCAATCAAATTATTTAGATATCAATGACATAAAGTCCAATTTGATATTGGTGTAAATCATTTATGATCCTTGGTATGAAATAAAATATAACTTGTAGTCAACATTAAAAGAGAAAAGAATTTTTTTCCAAATATTTAACAAAACAAAATAAAATAAAACACATGAATAATTTCAAGAGAAATTTTGCCTCCAAATAATGAAAAGTTGACTCATCTGTGCTGTAAATAAGATGAAATCAAAATAATTTGCACATAATTTCTTAAATATTGATACAACTACTAAACAGTTATTTGAATAATACAGTGGGAGTATGCTATTTATATCAATAATTCGAAAAGGAAAAAGTGTGTTGAACATTAGTTTTATTCCAAGATCAAATGAATAGGTAAACTACATGGTGAGAAAACTTTATATTGCAGTTGAATAAAGCTGAATTTTCAAAGCAGAAATTAAAAACTGAATGAAGTTGAGGAACCTTATGAACAATAAATGAGGTCATCAAGGATGTGCGAAATAATAATTATGCAAATTAGTTTTGTTATGTTGTATTATTCAAAATGTAGCAAAAAAAAAAAAAAAAAAAAAAAAACAAGCTTATGGTGCAAAAAAAAAAAAAAAAAAAAAATCAAATACTTATTGAATTAAAATTAAATATATTTTTATAATATTTGTTCAATTTGTTGGCCTAGGAGCAAAATTAATCAAATTATTAGGCTACCAATGGTTTGAATTCTATTTTAATATTCTTGTAAATCATTTATTATCCTTGGTATCTAATTACAAGTAATAACAGAAAATCAAATATATAAATGGAGAATATTTTTAGTAGAAAAATATACAAACCTTAACTTTTATGGAAAACATTTTCCTCAGTCTGAAACTACCCAGAATTTTCATGCTAAAAACAAACGGAAATGATAATCATTTGCAAATGATTACTTAAATATTTATACAATTATTAATCGCTTGTGGGAATAAAATGGCTGTATATAATTTAAATCAATAATTGGAAAATGAAAATGTTTGTTGAACATGAGTTTTTATTCCAAGATCAAATGATTATGTAATCTGCATAGAGAGAAATTTTATATTGCAATGGAATGAAGTTGAATTTTAATGGAATTAAAAACTAAACATGATTTGACAGTAAATGAAAAATTAAGGAGACATTCACTGAAAATGTGTTATATAATAATTAAGTACATTATCTTTGATATGTGGTATCTGTCGAAATGTACCAAAGAAACAAGCTTATTGTGCAAAAAATTATATATTCCAAATTCTTAGTAAATCGAAATTAAACAAATTTTTAAAATATTAGGCCAATCTGTTGACCTAGGAGCAAAATCAATCAGATTGTTTCAGTTATCAGTGGCATAAAATCCAATTTAATATTAGTGTAAATCATTTATGATACTTGGTATCATATAAAATGGGACAAATAATCAAATCCATTAAAAAAGAGATCAATTCATTCTAAACATTTAACAAAACAAAATAAAAGTAAACACCTATATAATGTTAAAAAAAAATGCCTCCAAATAATAAAAATTAGACTCATCATGCTATAAACAAAATGAAATGATAGTAATTTGCAAATAATTTCTTAAATATTCTCACAATTATTAAATAGTTATGTAAATAAAATGCAGAATGTAATTTTTGTCCATAATTGAAAAATGAAAATATGTATTGAACATCAATTTTTATTTCAAGTTCAAATGAATATATAATCTATGTAGAGAGATATCTTTATACTGCAATAGAATAAAGTTGAATTTTAGCGAAATTAAAAACCAAGCACGATTTGACACCAAATGAAGAATAAATGAAAGATTTAGTTATGATGTGTGATATTATAATTATGTTTTGTGCTATCGACAAAATATAACAAAGAAACAGGATTATAGTGCAAAAAAAAAAAAAAAAAAAAAAAAATCCTAATTCTTAGTAAATCAAAACTAAACAGATTTTTATAAGAAACCTGTCGTCTTTTAGAGAAGTACTGAAATTCAACTTACTTCAATTCCGATATTCTTCTGAATCTTAATAGTATTCAAATGGAATTTTTATGTATTTTCCTATACATCTGACTTTGAATTATGGAAGAAGAAATATACTATATTTTACGCATTCGCGTTTTTTTTTTTTTTTTTTTTTTTGAAAATAAAAGTCAAGTTTATGCGGCCAAAGATGGATAGCAACGACATCATTGAGCTGACGGAAGAATATAGAAAGAACTGCAGAAAAACTTGTGGAAGTGTATTCTTTACCGCAGCAAGAAGATGCAGAGGATATTTGATCTGGAAAGAAGAAAATAATAGCTTCAACAGGGCAGCAGGCTTCCATTGAAATAAGGGAGATGCTGAAAGCTACTGTCTTATCACCCTGATAAGATAGTAGCTATACACACTCCTAATTAATTTACGAATAATGCTGTGCATCATTTTCGACAAATTTCGAAGCGTATCCAAAGACAAATGTCTTTAGACAGTTTTCTAGTAAAAAAAAAAAGCATGCATTAAAAATAGTAATTTATATTATAATATATATATATATATATATATATATATATATATATATATATATATATATATATATATATATATATATATATATATATATTGGAATGCATTAGATTGTCCTTTTTGCAAGGTTTTCTCTGGATAGATTTTTTTTTTTTTTTTTTAGCGCGCCGAGGATATAGCATTCTTTCGATTAAGATTCTGGACCGAATTACGCTTATTACGCAAGGTATCACTGTACACGTTTCTTTAAATATATAAACAGTATTACACAAAATATTTGATCAAATTAGTGATTTGATAATGATTTAAGACAATAAAGGAAAAAAAAGAGTTAATTAACGAATTCGGGCTCTGCTTCTTCAAGTGAATATTAATTCTCACATTAAAAAGCAATGTCCGGAATTTTTAATCATCTTGATTTTTTTGTTTTTCTTTTACTGTTATTGTTGTTTTTTGTCTTAAATTATTTTTCACCATCTTTCCTTTATTAAAGTTATTCATGATGATCCATTGCAAAATTAGAGCAAAGTGACATACGTCCGTTAGCAGCAGGAGACCAGCGTAAAATAGAAGCAAGAATTCTGATGAGAAATTAGATCAACATTGACTAATTATAAATTGCTCTTTCATTATTTTAAACGAATTCGCGATGAAGACCGATGTATTGTAAATACTGTATTATTATCATTAAAATGTTAAATATTAGAGTAATATTTGAAATTTCAATGGTAATTTGCAAGATATAAAAAAATTAAACAATAAATTTATTAAATAATTTTGAATATAGAAAAAAATTTCAATATTTTTTATTTTTTAATTTTCTTCTGATCAGAGAGCAGATTTCTTATGATTTTAGAAGAAGAAAAAAATTATCATTTTCAGGCAGGAATATATTACATTCTACACACTTTGAATGCTGTCTTGGCTCAATTTCCCTAAAAGCATTGATTTCGTATTTTCCTCGTAATGAGACATAAAATTTCAAATAGTGCTGCACACATGTGCCACCATCCATGAACTGAAGATAAAGCTTTGTGAAACTGGACTATAATGACCCAGTGGGTCTCAAAGTATTTATATTATTGCTGTATACCAAGAGAAAAATGAGGAGATTTGAGTCCCCTCAATAAATAAAGGGTCAGTATAAAAATGTCTTTGGAGAGTTGCATTCAGCAACATATCCAGACAAAGAATCTTCAAAATATTTAATTCCATTCTTCTAAACAGAGCATTCTAAAATAATTCTTTACTTTTAACTTCAATACTTTTAATCCTTGAGTCTCTTTAAAGCTGAATATTGCGTAATACGATTAAGCAGTCTCGGCAGATCAGATCCATGAATCGAGTTTGTGAACTGAAAATTACAAACGACCCAGTCCTTTTTATTATTACTATTTTTTATTTATCGAGACAAGAGTCAGAATTGATAAACTATTTCATTTTTTTTATTCCTCTAAATGACGAATTTTCTAAATGCAATTGAACATTTTGATTTTTTGTAAAATTTGCATGTGCGTACATATATATACATACTCACAAACAAATGCAATTTTATGGAAGACCAATGAATACACATATATATATATATATATATATTCAATGATGACCTACGAAAATTGAAACGAATTTTATTTCCCTAAATGCTAACTCTAGAACATAAGTACGTTTCTTTCATTCATCTATCCACGCACAGTTTCATGTTTTATATGCAACATTTGCTGAGATATGCTCATTTTTAATTTTAGAGGGATTAATCGCCCAATTATGAAAATATTTGTTTCTAAAATATTTATTCAAGGAATAAAAAATATCACATTCAATTGTTTTTCTAGTATTACATCATCCAATTATCATAACCTCAAAGAAATTTACTAATAATGCATAAGATTGCTTGCTCACTTTAATTAGTCGTCAGTTGCAACTTTGATTCTGTATATATATATAATCATCGTTTTTCGAATCACTAGCATCCTTCTAGTAACTGTGTTTACAGAACGAATTAAATAGCAGGATCATTTAAAGTTATATTTTGGCTGATTTTTCAAATTACTCTCATGCTAATGCACGAATAATCAGTCCAAAACTCAACATTCTAGGACTGACAGTATAAAATTTATTTCAACGTAATAACTGGCATCCATAGAGAATAGACTCAGTCCATGGATTTTCACAACAGATTCAGGGACAACTACACGATCGATGTCTAGAATGTTGCAGTTGGGTCCAATATTAGGTAAAATTAAAATCCTCAATTATCTGAATATGGTGAAAAAAATCAAACATTTTCAACTTAAAGTAATACAATATTACAATGATGAAAAGAAACAAAGTTAAATAACAGAATATTTATTATAATGAAGGAAAAAGAATGTAATCAATAATCTTTTTCTTTTTTCGAGTAGCATTCCTTTGAACTAGAAAATATATATATATATATGTATATATATATATATATTGCAAAAAACGACACATTACACAAAGCAGCAAGGTTTTAACTATTAATTTCTCTGTGAAAATTTCTATGTATAAATTAATATAATCTTAATAAAAAAAATACACCTGGAATTCAATGACTGCGGATTTAAAAAACACTTAATTCAAACCGATTAGAAATAAATATTACGTTTAATTCAAAAAGAAAGAAATGATGATTCCGCCGTGAAGACTTTCTCAAGGGTCCCCCTCAGGCATTAGTTCTCTCTATATACAATGCATCTTTTATTATAGTCTATGTATTTTCTGTAGGCGGCTCAAGGTCGCGTTTTCTACCTCGTTACTGGTTGTCTGCGTCGAAACGCAGAGGCAGTTAACAGTGTCAATCTTTTTTTTTTTTTTTTTTTTTTCCTTTTCTGCCAGCTGAACGTTCTTACTGAAACGTACGTACTGGCGTGGGGGAAAAAAAAAAAACAAGCTTTGTCGAAACCATGGCAACGGAGAAGGAGAAAGAAGAGAGAATAGTAGAGAAAACGAGTGTTCTTGAAACGCCTACAGAAATTGCACAGACTATAGTTTGGTTCAGAAAAAAAATTATTTTTAATTGAATTTCATAATGATTGCCTTTTTCATTAATTTCATTTCAAACCGATATTTAACTCACTAGATGTGGGATTATTCAATTATAAGTACAAATACCAAGAAGGATCGCAAAATTTTCTAATTTCTTTTTTGCCAAAACTGATATAATTTCATACAACAAAAGCAAACTTGAAACAAATGGTACTAAATAGTATATGAAAATGCGAAATAATTATTTCGCAGTGGTCTCAACATTTAAACCAGGTGTCTTGGCATCCCAAATTTTAGATTGAATAATTGAATTTAGAGGATCATCCTCTTGAAATTTCAATAAACTTTTAATCAGAAATTCTCCAAAGAAAGATAAGACACAGAGATTACTATTATCAATTTCACCAGAATAGGATTATTAAAATTTCGCGATTCAGGAACGGATTCGTATTTATTTAGTAAAAATGACATCCTGTGTAGAATTTATCCTATGTCGGTTTTTATATGGATCTAAGAATTTTGAACTGTAATTAATTGATTAGAACGATACCTGAGGAACACCGCACTCCATACAGAACTTATTAATATCGAAAATTATATCGTACGGTCTAAATAACTATTTAATGTTATCTACAAACAAAAGTAATAGGAATATTTGTGACTTGGGCCACCTTTTTTTTTTTTTTTTTTTTTCTAAGCAATACCTTTTATTGTTTTCTGTGTAAAAAACGAAATAAAATCTTTTCTTGCTCGAAAGATCATGGTAAATGCCAATAACTATCACCTGACTAGAAAGAAGAATGGAACACTTAGTACATGATAATATTGATTATTCGAGCTTATTGAAACCTTAATCACCTTAAATAATTTAAAATTTATTTAACAAAGAGGGCATTTTAAATTATTTTTCATTTTAAGGTTTCAAAATTTAATTTGAAATTATGAAAATAATTTCAATCTAAATATAATAATATTGCCTTTTAATAATATTTTAACAAACTCTTTTTATTGACTATCAACTTAAATATCATTATTATATTAATTATCAATAATAAATTGTTTTGTAAGATTATGTGAATTTGCTACATAAAACTGCTCACACAAATAATTAAGATAAAAAAAAATTACCTGATTTCAGCTTGGGATGACGAATATTTTACGAGTGGTTATTACGTAAACAATATCAAAGAGTCACAACTACCGGTGATCAATACTTTTCACACAGGGGAGTCATTCAAATCCTTAATACGATCTTACTGGTGATATTTCGATTACAGTTCTTTGATCACGATAGAAAGTAACAATCGATACGATCTGTCCAATGGAAGCTCTCGCACAAGAGTTTAATCATACATAGGGAAAATCCCTTACCCACTGAATTGAACGCACCGGTTATTCTTGGAATTATTGTATCATTGAATTGCATATCACTGAAATTTATCGGAGCGGTGACTGCACTGGAAAGTGTGAGGCTTCACTGGACAGCGCGAAGACACCGCTCTACTTCATGGGAGTGACCTTGACTTTCCGAAATTTGCATTTGCAATGCACAATTACATAAAGATCATTTTTAATTGCTTGTGACATGATTTTGATTGCATATATTCTGTTTACTGCTGGCGCCATCTATTGGTAGCATAGAGAACCAAAGTTAACATATTAAAGAAATGACACATATATTTAATTCAAATTTTTTCATAAAATGGTTTACTCCAATAAAGTAATTAAATAAATAGTTTTAAAAAAATCAAATTTAAGAAGTAAGCAGAAATAGATAAATTAATTCAATCACACGTTACTTAAATTAGTAAATTAAGTATTAATTACAATTAATAAATTTCATATTTAATAATAATTAATAAATTTTAATTAATAATATGATTGAAATGGCAGATATTTCAATCCAATATTTAAAAATAACAATAGCTAAATTATTTGTTATTCAAAAAATCGTGGATTATGCATCTCTAGATTTCAGTTAGGAAGCTCTAATCTTTAACTTTTCAGGAAGTTCGAATTTGCCAGAACAAAGGCCCAAGAAACTTACATTACCTTAAGGGATTCTAAATATTTAAACGGGGCATAAGGAAATAACTGAATACCCACATATTCTCAATGGTTTGCCTGAAATGGTGAAATATGGGGAAAAGCAACTATTTTAGTTATTAATTTTCATAGTTGTAAGATTATAAGCAATAATAATTTATTTTGAAGTTTGAAATAGCAACTTTCAGAGGATGAACTAAAGAAGTAATAAGTAAATTATAACAAATGTATATATGGTGCAAAGGGATGAATAAAAAAAAAAAAATGTAACCAGCATTTGTGGTGAAATATATTCATTTCAAGATAGCGAAGTGAACTGAAAAAATAAAACATTTCTTGTATACAATTACAATTTTAAATTATTTTTATTTCTAGCTAAGATGGGCATGTTGCAGTTATGACAGTTATAAATTTTATCTTAGTAATATCTCAGTGATATTAAGATTGGATTTGCTTAATATTTCTTTCAAAATACAGTAAGTTCGCCAAAATTAAGGCAATCGTTTGTCATTAAGGTTGGGGACTTAAATATGAGTTTTTCGATATTGGACTGAGTTTTGATTAACGTAGCGAAGTTTCGATCATTTTCTTAAACGTTATACAAATACAGAATTTTTTGATTTCAGAATGCCATATGAACGTATGCATATTTTCCCTATTTTTTCATTTCATTTCCGATGTCAGTTTTAAATGCTCACCAATATATATATATATATATATAATTTTATTTTTGTTAAAATATAGTAAACATGATTTGTGAATAGTTATTAATTCATTTCATGTAGATGACCAGCCTTTCAAGGAGTCATATATAAAGGCAAATAACTTAATAGAAAATTAACGATAATTTTTGGAATTCCTTTGGAAAATTGTAATTCTTGAATAATGTGTTATTTTAATGTCAAAATTATGATTTTAAACGAAATATCAGTCAAAATGCTAAATGATTTAAAATCTGACTGCTTGTTTTCACTATTGTATCTGGTTTGGATTTTCTTATTATAAAATCTTGATTGAGTCATACCTTTTCCTTCCTTTTTTTTTTTTTTTAATCTAAAAGTTTTTATTCAGTGCATTCTCTCTTTTCAATTGTTTTTGTTTAATTTCAATAATTTCAGAACATAGAAGCAATGGTGCAAAAAGTAATTTTTTTACTTTTGATTTTGTACCATATTGAACTTTTTTTTTTCTTTTATTTACTTTGTTCTTAATTTTATTTATTTATTTATTGCTAATAATGTTACGCTCTGAATATACCATTCATTTTTTTATGTTTGTATAAGATATTTCAAAATGTAAAGTTTTTTTTTGGGGGGGGGGCATATCAAGAAAAGTATGCTTAGTTGTTATTACATTTGAATTTTAATTATATCTAAAATCTCTGTTGCAATGCAGAATGAAATCTGCTTTCTCTCTGATAAACTTAATAATTAATCTGTATTTTCAAAAACTGAGACTGGGGTTTGATGTGTAAATATTTAATTCTATGAATATTTAAAAATAATTATTTATGGCCTAATGTATTTGTGTTTTATATTCCTTTAACAATACTACTGCATGTTGAATTGAAACATTTTTTGTATTTCCTTTTATAGGTATGAAAAGTTATGAATGGGGCTTAGTTTAAATGCAAGGAAGGAGCTAAACTAATCTTGACATTTATTAGGTGTGTATATTTATGTTTTTCTTTCATATTTTCAAGTTTTTTTAAATTCAATTACCACTTTGTGTTCATATTTAAATGTGTTCTAATGTAAGGGATAAAAAAAAGGGACATGAATTATAAATTGGATCTTTGTTCTTGAATTGGAGAAGTGTGTCTGCATACAATAAGTTATGAACTTTTTTTCTTGAAATCAATGTTTTTCGTTTCTTGCCATCTTCTATATGTATTTTTCTTTCTTTATGCTTTATGCTGCTACAAGAGAATATTAGATCTCATTATTTTTATTTTAATATTTTACTTCTAATTGTACCGTTCTGTTGAAATGTTTGTATTAAAGAAAATACTTCTCAGACTATTTCTTTTGATTTTAAATATTCCCACAATTCTGTGTGTTTTTAAGACTGATTATGTTCTCATTCCACTATATTCTTTTCTCAGCCTTTTATTAAAATTAAAAACTGAAAATATTGGTTGTTTTGGGTATACGGTGTTGGAAAATGTATTTTTTGGCATATTCCGAAAAGCATGCTCACTTGTTATTACATTCGATTTCTAATTATATGTAAAATCTCTGTTGCAAACTGATGTCAATGCAGAATGAAATCTGCTTTCTCTCTGATAAACTTATAATTAATTTGTATTTGCAAATACTGAGACTGGGGTTTGATGTGTAAATATTTAATTCTATGAATTTTTTAAAAAAATTATTTATGGCCTAATGTATTTCTTTTTTATATTTCTTTAACAATACTGCATGTTGAATTGAAACATTTTTTGTATTTCCTTTTGTAGGTATGAAAAGTTATGAATGGGGCTTAGTTGAAATGCAAGGAAGGAGCTAAACTAATCTTGACATTTATTAGGTGTGTATATTTATGTTTTTCTTTCATATTTTCAAGTTTTTTTAAATTCAATTACCACTTTGTGTTCATATTTAAATGTGTTCTAATGTAAGGGATAAAAAAAAGGGACATGAATTATAAATTGGATCTTTGTTCTTGAATTGGAGAAGTGTGTCTGGATACAACAAGTTATGAACTTTTTTTCTTAAAATCAATGTTTTTCGTTTCTTGCCATCTTCTATATGTATTTTTCTTTCTTTATGCTTTATGCTGCTACAAGAGAATATTAGATCTCATTATTTTTATTTTAATATTTTACTTCTAATTGTACCGTTCTGTTGAAATGTTTGTATTAAAGAAAATACTTCTCAGACTATTTCTTTTGATTTTAAATATTCGAACAATTCTGTGTGTTTTTAAGACTGATTATGTTCTCATTCCACTATATTCTTTTCTCAGCCTTTTATTAAATTTAAAAACTGAAAATATTGGTTGTTTTGGGTATATGGTGTTGGAAAATGTATTTTTTGGCATATCCAGAAAAGCATGCTCAGTTGTTATTACATTTGATTTCTAATTATATGTAAAATCTCTGTTGCATACTGATGTCAATGCAGAATGAAATCTGCTTTCTCTCTTATAAACTTAATAATTAATCTGTATTTGCAAAAACTGAGAGTGGGGTTTGATGTGTAAATATTTAATTCTATGAATATTTAAAAATAATTATTTATGGCCTAATGTATTTCTGTTTTATATTTCTTTAACAACACTGCATGTTGAATTGAAACATTTTTTGCATTTCCTTTTATAGGTATGAAAAGTAATGAATGGGACTTAGTTGAAATGCAAGAAAGGAGCTAAACTAATCTTGACATTTATTAGGTGTGTATATTTATGTTTTTCTTTCATATTTTCTTTTTTTTTTAATTCAATTACCACTTTGTGTTCATATTTAAATGTGTTCGAATGTAAGGAATAAAGAAAAAGTAACATGAATTATAAATTGGACCTTTGTTCTTGAATTGGAGAAATGTGTCTTGATACAACAAGTTATGAACGTTTTTTTATGAAATCCATGTTTTTTGTTTCTTGCCACCTTCTATATGTATTTTTCATTCTTTAGCTTGATGCTGCTACAATAGAATATTAGATCTCATTATTTTTATTTTAATATTTTACTTCTAATTAAACCATTCTGTTGAAATGTTTGTATTAAAGAAAATACTTCTCAGACTATTTCTTTTGATTTGAAATATTCCAACAATTCTGTGTGTTTTTAAGACTGATTATGTTCTCATTCCACTATATTCTTTTCTCAGCCTTTTATTAAAATTAAAAACCGAAAATATTGGTGGTTTTGGGTATACGGTGTTGGAAAATGTATTTTTTGGCATATCCAGAAAAACATGCTCAGTTGTTATTACATTTGATTTCTAATTATATGTAAAATCTCTGTTGCATACTGATGTCAATGCAGAAGGAAATCTTCTTTCTCTCTTATAAACTTAATAATTAATCTGTATTTTCAAAAACTGAGACTGGGGTTTGATGTGTAAATATTTAATTCTATGAATATTTAAAAATAATTAGTTATGGCCTAATGTATTTGTGTTTTATATTCCTTTAACAATACTACTGCATGTTGAATTGAAACATTTTTTGTATTTCCTTTTATAGGTATGAAAAGTTATGAAAGGGACTTAGTTGAAATGCAAGAAAGGAGCTAAACTAATCTTGACATTTATTAGGTGTGTATATTTATGTTTTTTTTAATTCAATTACCACTTTGTGTTCATATTTAAATGTGTTCTTATGTAAGGGATAAAAAAAGGACATGAATTATAAATTGGACCTTTGTTCTTGAATTGGAGAAGTGTGTCTGGATACAACAAGTTATGAACTTTTTTTCATGAAATCAATGTTTTTTGTTTTTTGCCACCTTCTATATGTATTTTTCATTCTTTATGCTTGATGCTGCTACAAGAGAATATTAGATCTCATTATTTTTATTTTAATATTTTACTTCTAATTAAACCATTCTGTTGAAATGTTTGTATTAAAGAAAATACTTCTCAGACTATTTCTTTTGATTTGAAATATTCCAACAATTCTGTGTGTTTTTAAGACTGATTATGTTCTCATTCCACTATATTCTTTTCTCAGCCTTTTATTAAAATTAAAAACCGAAAATATTGGTGGTTTTGGGTATACGGTGTTGGAAAATGTATGTTTTGGCATATCCAGAAAAGCATGCTCAGTTGTTATTACATTTGATTTCTAATTATATGTAAAATCTCTGTTGCATACTGATGTCAATGCAGAAGGAAATCTTCTTTCTCTCTTATAAACTTAATAATTAATCTGTATTTTCAAAAACTGAGACTGGGGTTTGATGTGTAAATATTTAATTCTATGAATATTTAAAAATAATTAGTTATGGCCTAATGTATTTGTGTTTTATATTCCTTTAACAATACTACTGCATGTTGAATTGAAACATTTTTTGTATTTCCTTTTATAGGTATGAAAAGTTATGAATGGGGCTTAGTTGAAATGCAAGGAAGGAGCTAAACTAATCTTGACATTTATTAGGTGTGTATATTTATGTTTTTCTTTCATATTTTCAAGTTTTTTTAAATTCAATTACCACTTTGTGTTCATATTTAAATGTGTTCTAATGTAAGGGATAAAAAAAGGGACATGAATTATAAATTGGACCTTTGTTCTTGAATTGGAGAAGTGTGTCTGGATACAACAAGTTATGAACTTTTTTTCATGAAATCAATGTTTTTTGTTTCTTGCCACCTTCTATATGTATTTTTCATTCTTTATGCTTTATGCTGCTACAAGAGAATATTAGATCTCATTATTTTTATTTTAATATTTTACTTCTAATTGTACCGTTCTGTTGAAATGTTTGTATTAAAGAAAATACTTCTCAGACTATTTCTTTTGATTTAAAATATTCCAACAATTCTGTGTGTCTTTAAGACTGATTATGTTCTCATTCCACTATATTCTTTTCTCAGCCTTTTATTAAAATTAAAAACCGAAAATATTGGTGGTTTTGGGTATACGGTGTTGGAAAATGTATTTTTTGGCATATCCTAAAAAGCATGCTCAGTTGTTATTACATTTGATTTCTAATTATATGTAAAATCTCTAATGCAAACTGATGTCAATGCAGAATGAAATCTGCTTTCTCTCTGATAAACTTAATAATTAATTTGTATTTGCAAATACTGAGACTGGGGTTTGATGTGTAAATATTTAATTCTAAGAATTTTTAAAAATAATTATTTATGGCCTAATGTATTTCTGTTTTATATTTCTTTAACAATACTGCATGTTGAATCGAAACATTTTTTGTATTTCCTTTTATAGGTATGAAAAGTTATGAATGTGGCTTAGTTGAAATGCAAGGAAGGAGCTAAACTAATCTTGACATTTATTAGGTGTGTATATTTATGTTTTTCTTTCATATTTTCAAGTTTTTTTTAATTCAATTACCACTTTGTGTTCATATTTAAATGTGTTCTAATGTAAGGGATAACAAAAAGGGACATGAATTATAAATTGGACCTTTGTTCTTGAATTGTAGAAGTGTGTCTCGATACTACAAGTTATGAACTTTTTTTCATGAAATCAATGTTTTTTGTTTCTTGCCACCTTCTACATGTATTTTTCATTCTTTATGCTTGATGCTGCTACAAGAGAATATTAGATGTCATTATTTTTATTTTAATATTTTACTTCTAATTGTACCGTTCTGTTGAAATGTTTCTATTAAAGAAAATACTTCTCAGACTATTTCTTTTGATTTGAAATATTCCAACAATTCTGTGTGTTTTTAAGACTGATTATGTTCTCATTCCACTATATTCTTTTCTCAGCCTTTGATTAAAATTAAAAACCGAAAATATTGGTGGTTTTGGGTATACGGTGTTGGAAAATGTATTTTTTGGCATATCCAGAAAAGCATGCTCAGTTGTTATTACATTTGATTTCTAATTATATGTAAAATCTCTTTTGCAAACTGATGTCAATGCAGAATGAAATCTGCTTTCTCTCTGATAAACTTAATAATTAATTTGTATTTGCAAATACTGAGACTGGGGTTTGATGTGTAAATATTTAATTCTATGAATTTTTAAAAATAATTATTTATGGCCTAATGTATATCTGTTTTATATTTCTTTAACAATACTGCATGTTGAATTGAAACATTTTTTTGTATTTCCTTTTATAGGTATGAAAAGTTATGAATGGGACTTAGTTGAAATGCAAGGAAGGAGCTAAACTAATCTTGACATTTATTAGGTGTGTATATTTATGTTTTTTTTAATTCAATTACCACTTTGTGTTCATATTTAAATGTGTTCTAATGTAAGGGATAAAAAAAGGATATGAATTATAAATTCCACCTTTGTTCTTGAATTGGAGAAGTGTGTCTGGATACAACAAGTTATGAACTTTTTTTCATGAAATCAATGTTTTTTGTTTCTTGCCACCTTCTATATGTATTTTTCATTCTTTATGCTTGATGCTGCTTCAAGAGAATATTAGATGTCATTATTTTTTTTTTAATATTTTACTTCAAATTGTACCGTTCTGTTGAAATGTTTGTATTAAAGAAAATACTTCTCAGACTATTTCTTTTGATTTGATATATTCCAACAATTCTGTGTGTTTTTAAGACTGATTATGTTCTCATTCCACTTTATTCTTTTCTCAGCCTTTGATTAAAATTAAAAACCGAAAATATTGGTGGTTTTGGGTATACGGTGTTGGAAAATGTATTTTTTGGCATATCCCGAAAAGCATGCTCAGTTGTTATTACATTTGATTTCTAATTATATGCAAAATCTCTGTTGCAAACTGATGTCAATGCAGAATGAAATCTGCTTTCTCTCTGATAAACTTAATAATTAATTTGTATTTGCAAATACTGAGACTGGGGTTTGATGTGTAAATATTTAATTCTATGAATTTTTAAAAATAATTATTTATTGCCTAATGTATATCTGTTTTATATTTCTTTAACAATACTGCATGTTGAATTGAAACATTTTTTTGTATTTCCTTTTATAGGTATGAAAAGTTATGAATGTGGCTTAGTTGAAATGCAAGGAAGGAGCTAAACTAATCTTGACATTTATTAGGTGTGTATATTTATGTTTTTTTTAATTCAATTACCACTTTGTGTTCATATTTAAATGTGTTCTAATGTAAGGGATAAAAAAAGGACATGAATTATAAATTGGACCTTTGTTCTTGAATTGGAGAAGTGTGTCTGGATACAACAAGTTATGAACTTTTTTTCATGAAATCAATGTTTTTTGTTTCTTGCCACCTTCTATATGTATTTTTCATTCTTTATGCTTGATGCTGCTACAAGAGAATATTAGATGTCATTATTTTTATTTTAATATTTTACTTCTAATTGTACCGTTCTGTTGACATGTTTGTATTAAAGAAAATACTTCTCAGACTATTTCTTTTGATTTGAAATATTCCAACAATTCTGTGTGTTTTTAAGACTGATTATGTTCTTATTCCACTATATTCTTTTCTCAGCCTTTTATTAAAATTAAAAACCGAAAATATTGGTGGTTTTGGGTATACGGTGTTGGAAAATGTATTTTTTTGGCATATCCCTAAAAGCATGCTCAGTTGTTATTACATTTGATTTCTAATTATATGTAAAATCTCTGTTGCAAACTGATGTCAATGCAGAATGAAATCTGCTTTCTCTCTGATAGACTTAGTAATTAATTTGTATTTGCAAATACTGAGACTGGGGTTTGATGTGTAAATATTTAATTCTATGAATATTTAAAAATAATTGTTTATGGCCTAATGTATTTCTGTTTTATATTTCTTTAACAATACTGCATGTTGAATGGAAACATTTTTTGTATTTCCTTTTATAGGTATAAAAAGTTATGAATGTGGCTTAGTTGAAATGCAAAGAAGGAGCTAAACTGATCTTGACATTTATTAGGTATGTATATTTATGTTTTTCTTTCATATTTTCAAGTTTTTTTAAATTCAATTACCACTTTGTGTTCATATTTAAATGTGTCTTAATGTAAGGGATAACAAAAAGGGACATGAATTATAAATTGGACCTTTGTTCTTGAATTGGAGAAGTGTGTCTGGATACTACAAGTTATGAACTTTTTTTCATGAAATCAATGTTTTTTGTTTCTTGCCACCTTCTACATGTATTTTTCATTCTTTATGCTTGATGCTGCTACAAGAGAATATTAGATGTCATTATTTTTATTTTAATATTTTACTTCTAATTGTACCGTTCTGTTGAAATGTTTGTTTTAAAGAAAATACTTCTCAGACTATTTCTTTTGATTTGAAATATTCCAACAATTCTGTGTGTTTTTAAGACTGATTATGTTCTCATTCCACTATATTCTTTTCTCAGCCTTTGATTAAAATTAAAAACCGAAAATATTGGTGGTTTTGGGTATACGGTGTTGGAAAATGTATTTTTTGGCATATCCAGAAAAGCATGCTCAGTTGTTATTACATTTGATTTCTAATTATATGTAAAATCTCTGTTGCAAACTGATGTCAATGCAAAATGAAATCTGCTTTCTCTCTGATAATCTTAATAGTTAATCCTTATTTCCAAAACTAGTTCAGGACTTAAAAGTAGTTCAGTATTTTTCGTATTATGATTACCTTCCTCTTTTGGAGTTTATCACACTTTTTTATTAAATTTAAGAAATAAAATCTATGTAACTTTGCACATCTTACAACACACAAGAAAATTTATTAATGTATTAAGAGCTTTTTAAAAAGCATTACTTTGAAATGCTATGATTTTTATTAATGAAATTTTTTGTGATTTCATAGGACCTTAAGAATTCCATTTATCCTTCGATAAATAAAAATTCCATCCTGTATGAGAAAAATTATACCTTTCTGATAATATTAGAGAAATGTAGATGCAGTGCAGCCTAAAATACATTTTGTCTTTGTCATTCTGACCAGAATAGCTTTTTTTTCTTCTTTTTTTTTACTTCCTTTTCAAAGTGTAAATTTAATTATAATCATCCTGTATCAAAGACATCTCTTGCAAGTGATCCTCAATTTAATGTTTTGATATTTCTCTTTGTTAATATTTGTTACTTAAAACTGTTAATGTATTGATTAAATTAAAATCAATAATTTTTTAAAAATCTGGTTTGCGGAACGGAATCCCTAAACTTATATTGCTTAAGGGTCCCTAGAGGGTTCAATGTGGCCTTGACAACACTTCTGATAATTCATAGTCTACAAAAGATGAATTAAAGTTTGAAAGCCACTGTGGAAGGTTTATAGTAAACATTTCACTGTCAAAACATTTTGAGAAAAGATATTCTTTGAAATAGATGTTTCGAATTTTCACTATTTACACAGAAAAGTGGTCGTAATAAAACAGTATTAATCCTCTCCATAAATATTAGAACCTTTAGAATACGAAGCTCATCTCTGTGACTAATTATTGAAATACTTCATTTTTAAGGCATTTAATTGCTCTTTGTAATATTATTAATTGGTTTTAAAGAATCTTATAATTCAGTAAGAATTTAAAAAATTTTAGTATTTATTATATTTTGTTTGATGCAGCTTTTGATTTATAATTGTGCTTATCAATTTTTCAGTTCAGGTGGACCAGACTGTAGCAAGATCTATGAGCCTATGTAACTTTAAGACCTCTGATCGTCCCCTAAAAATGGATTCAATTCTTCCACTCTACAGTTTTTTCTCTGGCAGTGAAATCTATCGTGGACTGATTTCACCGTATTGACCTACTGTCCCTGAAGTGACCAGGGTTTCCCTATAAAATGCTCCGACATCAAAGGGTAGTGAATGGATCGTTCAATGAGGTCCATCTTCTCGCTTAGACAGCCTGTTCTACATTATGCGTTCAGATTGTAAAGAATAGTTACACGTTTTTTAAATCACAGTTTTTTTTAAGTTTTGAATTTCAAGTAGTTGATTATGGAGTGAAATAAGGAAATAATTATTTATACAGATAAAAAACTTTTTTTAAGTGAAATAAAAATATCTGTTTTGTATACGTTGTTTCGTTGAAATGCTATTGAATTTTCAATGAGCTATTATCGTGTTTTTATCATCAGTGTAATCATTAATTCTTTGTATGTTTTTTATCATGTGCAGTCATGAAATTCTTTTGACATAAGGCTGATAATATAAAAAAAAGAAAGAATTCGTTAGTATGAAACATGTTTTATTTCCAATTGTTTTGTTTATATAACTTGAAATTTTAAGATATAAATAAAGTAACATTCTTGTGGATATGTTTCAAATTGAATTTCAAATTAAATGTAATACTATACTAAAACAGTCTAAATTAGTAATACACTGAATATGTTATTTAAATTTGAGATTTTTTAAAAATAATCATCTTAACTATTGAGATGCGAGTTATAATAAATTGAATGAAATTATTTTATTCAGTAATTATTTTTAATTGTACTGTTTTAGAGAAAGAGATATGAAATTTTTCATGTTCTATAGAAATATGCTTAGTGATATTATCAGAAATATATTTTTTTCTGCATACTGAATATATTTTGAATGCATAGTGGTAAAATGTAGTAGATTCCCCTCTTCAAGGACACTTTCTGGATTAGAAACTTTTTTGCAATTTGAGTGAGAACGTATCCCTCTGAACGTTGTGTGATTTGTATTTGACAATTCCATGTCGGATACAAGCTATAATTCATGCAAAAGGAGGACCAGTGGCCTATTAATAAAAAAAAAAAAAAAAAAAATCTCTTTTCATGGATGCTCACATTATTTTGTTCAACCTCTGTAAATATATAATTGTACTATCAAAATAACAATAGAATAATTAAAATATTTTCTATGATTCCAAAAGTATATTGTAGATCTTCATCGTTTGAACATTTTTCAAAATGTTTTTTTTTTTTCCATTTCCAGCAAAAGTAAATAAATGCTCAACTGATTCAGTAAAATCGATAGTAGAATCCTATTCAGAAATCTTTTCAAATAATATTTACTGATGTTTCTAAATTCAATAAAAAATATGTCTACATTTCAAAAGTAGCATATAAATTGCAAAGGGTTCTATCATCAGTTATCAAAATTGATCTCATCATTCTAATATTACCTTCATAATCCTTCTAACATTATCTTCATAATCTTATGGACGATAGTTTAATGCATTGGAAGTATTTTCCAATAAAACACAACTAATTTGTCCTTTTGTGGTTATGTTTATTTTGCGATATCATAATCATTTATTATAATCTAAAAATTCTATTGTTTTGTTATGTGAATTGTACTTTTGGATATCTTGGAATAGAAGTAAATTTGCACAATCTGTTTGCAAATATTTAAATTAAATGCTTTTTCTCATGTTTAACAAATCACATATTCTCAAACATTCTTGCAAATGAATCCCTTGTGTGGTCAAGATTGTGGTATTGGTACTCTTAGTTTAGATCCTCTGATTAGTTTAAATTTGCTAAACATATTAGCTGTTTGCAAGACTATTTGGCAGATAGATACCATGAGGAAATGCATTGGCATTAGAACTGAATTTTGATGCCTAAACATAAGAAAAATGTTTTTACTTTAAAACTAGCAAACTTTTCATTTTCCTTTAAAATACATCGTTAAATAGACGAAGAATTTTTGCAAGTATTGCAACTATTTGATTCATTAATTCATAAAGTTTTCCAACTCTAAACTAAAAATCAAATTGTGAAAAGAAATTTAAAATAAAGAAATTCTATTCTAAAAAATACATCAATTTTTTATTACAGTCATAGAAAATTATAATCGGTATACGATAATTGGATCATTTAAAGGCCTATTTCAATTAATTAATAACACATGAATAAATAATAGAATTTAACAGCTAATAATTTTTTTAAAGCTTAATTAAATGCATTCACAACCTTACAATTTCTGGTGATCAAATAAATAACAAACCTAATATAAATATAAAAATACATCTAATTTCAAATCTAACGTTCACATTTATATTTATATATGAAAACTTAATCATTTCATACATGAAAATAAAAACGGAAAATTTTGGCTAAAAACATTTATCTTATATAAGATTTAACAGAATAAAGACACAATTTAAAGACTAAAACTATAAAATTAATGATTTTTCTTTAATTTTAAGATAATATGAGCTAGAAATAAAATTATTTTTGTGCATTAATATTATTTGAATTATTATTAAAAAGCCAAAATTTGCTTTTTTTAATAAAATTTAAATTAAAACTTCAAAGACATTGAATTACACATTCCTTCCTCCAAATTATATTAGTACTAAATTTATTAACTCTGTGTACAACGATCTATCTTGTAAAACAAACAGACAGACGCAAACATATACATACATTCACTTTTATTCTTAGTAAAACATTTTACTTTGTGAATTAAAATTCTTAGATTAATGACTTAATATTCGACACTTTAATTTTTGTAATTATGCAGATCATTTAAAATGAAATATTTGGAGTTTCCTGTTTGATTTAAAACATAGGCCTTCATTAAAAAAAAGATTTTTGTTTGTTTGTTTGTTTTTTATCTGAAAGCCTATTATTTAAATTTTAAAAACTGTTTTTGTTTTATTTTACTATAAGTAAAATTGAAATCTTAAACACTTTAGTAGAACATAACAACTAAAATTGGAATAATACAGGATGGTCAAAAAAAAACTTCCCCTATATATGAAACCCTAGCGGCCTATCCACTCAACCAATCGAACCAAAATTTCAGACATGGTTGTTTGAAGGTATGCGCTGGAGATTGTGATGATTCTAAACAACGCAGAGGTTACGGTTGCAGTGAGATAATTTCGAAATTTTCGAATGGCAACGCCCACTTTTTCCTTGCGCAAATTGATCGGCGTATTGAAAAACCCCAAATGAAGTTGGAACGATTAACGTGTGAGGAAAATTGCCTGGTAAAGCATTTTCAAAGAAGAGCATTATAAAGGACTAATGACAATACAGAGAGGAAAGAAAAAAAAAAGCTTTTATTGGAGTGGAAAGTTATAATTACAGGTTTTCAACGTGTTCGCCTTCGCAGGCGACAACGCATTGCATTCGGAAGATTGTGGACAACAATGTCGAACGTAACATGAAAGAAGGAATCTGCATAACTTCACACGTGTTATGATATCTTGCAATTCTCACACATCTCGTGGACCAGGCGTGTACACCTAAGATTTCAGATAACCCCAGAAGCAGAAATCCATAGAAGTGTGGTCGGGGGATCGCGGTGGCCACGAAACCGCAAAGTTATGAGAGATGACTCTATCACCAAAGTGTTGTTGCAGCACTGATCGAACACATTAGGTGACGTGTGGAGGAGCCCCATCTTGCATGCATACAATGTCACTAATGACATTTCGTTGCTACTCTTTAACCCTGTGAATTATGCAAAGTGCGTCAAAGCTGCTCCTCTCTGTGTTGTCATTAGTCCTTTATAATGCTCTTCTTTGTAAATGATTTACGCCGCTAATTTTTGTCACACGCTAATCGTTTGAACGCCATTTGTGGTTTTTCAATACGCTGATCAATTTGCGCAAGGAAAAAGTGGGTGTTGCCATTCGAAAATTTCGAAATTCTCTCACTGTAACCGTAACCGTGAGCTCTGTGTTGTTTAGAATCCTCACAATCTCCAGCGCACACCTTCAAACCATGTCTGAAATTTTGGTTCGATTGGTTGAGCGGATAGGCCGCTAGGGTTTCATATATAGGGGAAGGTTGTTGTTTTTTTTTGACCACCCTGTATATAAAAACAAACAACAAAAATTGTACAACAATAACATTCTTAAGTCTTTCATATCAAAACTCATAAAGTTTTTAGAAACTATCTTTCAAAACATATACTATTATGAACTTTTTTTTAAATGAATTTCACTAGAAAAAATTCATTAGCTTTTAAGGTTTCTTATACATGCAGTTTGGAAAATTTCATTCTGAGTGAATTTAAAAAAATTATCTATTCGTTTATTTTTTTTTGGTGAAAAATAGAAGTAGAATAATTCGTAAATGTTTTTTAGCTTTTAACACTAGATTTCTATAATTCTAGTATTAAATATATCGGAAAACATAAATATTTTATGTTAGAAATATATATTGATTATTAAGCATATATATTAATGCGCATTTATCTGAATTTTTTTTCTTTCAAGGACCTTAAATTTTGAGTAACTGTATGCGGTATATCTATTTTTCCACATACCAATCAAACTGACGAGTTCAATTATATTAATAGATTTTTTTATGCTAAAAAGCACTGTGATACCTACGAGGACTTAATAATTATAAAAATTTGGAATTCTTTTTCGTAGCGCAAGTGCACAATCTATAGATATCTAAGTACATATGTATAATCATTAACAAATAGTATTAATTGGTGTACACGATTTTTGCAACTTATAAATGTAAACATAATATGAGGATGCGTGCCTATTCCGGGAATCGATTTTGTCTTATTTTGCAGTGCCGTGTGTTATTTATAATTTTGTAACGATTGTATAACGTGTTAAAAATGATTATGTACCAAATAGTTTTTTTAATAATAGTTATGTTAATTAAGATTATGTACCAAAAGCGTCAATTTGCCTATCAAAATGACGGGTTCCCGTAAAAACAGGCGTATATTTAATCCCCGCAAATTTAGTATAAAAAATATGTGGGGAATACGATAACATTAATATCAAAATGAGAATTGCCCTTTCAGTATTTTTGTGATTAAATTACATTTAATAACTTCTTACAATGAATATTTATACTATAAATAAATTATTTCACTAAATTAGTGAATTAAAAAAAAAAAAACTCTGAAGATGCTAAGAAAACGAAGCATTAAAGAATTCTAATTATACCATGTAAGAGAAAAGTGAGAAAGACTTACTTCAAATGAAAATAATTGCTTTCTTTATTATAAATATAACTATAATTGTATATTTCTATAATTCACTCGAATCTCAGAAGCTAATTGTCTTCAAAACGTAGTCAAAAATTGCCAATAGCTTGCGAGAGTCAAAAATTGTTACGGCTATACTTCTTTTTTGATTTATCAGTACGAAGTTCATAAAGAGAAAAGTATTACAATTTTCAAAAAAATTAGACCCGGGATTTTTATGAATTTTTACATTTCAGACCTCTCTCAATTCGATGAACGCATTTTTGGTATTGTGTCTATGTATGTATATTAATAAACATAGTGGACCTATGCATGTTAGTATAGTAAACATAGTAGCTCAAAAATGCTTTCAGCTAGACAATTGAAATTTGGTGTGTGATTTTTACAGCATCTTTATCAATGTCCGTTCGAGTACAAGTAAAAACGATAATTAAAAAACATTTAGACCTAGGCAGATAAAATTTGCTGCACAGTTTTATTATTTGTTATTCTAATATATAATTTTATTATTTGAATATCTGTACCAAATTTTGAGCTAATTTCGACATTAGATCGACCGTGTTTTGATCTGTGTATTCCAGCTATAATTCAAAAGCACAACTACTTAGATGAATTTTAGATGATGAATAAATGAGAATAATGAATTCAAAATTTCATTCTCATTTTGGATTTATTCGATATTTATTAAAGATAATTTCTAAACACGATCGGATTACAAAATTCTCATTCCCCAAATTTCGAGGCAAAATTAACATGAGTACGGTATTTCATTCCACAAATGCTGCAAATCATAAAGGCAATTCTATGACCAAGTATATCCTGGGCCATTATCGTTACTAGATTGTTTTTTTTTTTTTAATGACACTATTTGTGGCTTCCAAAGAGTAGTATAGTGAACGAGGTGTCGATATCTAAATATTATTCTTGTAGAATTTTGAATTTTGCTTAAATAACATATTTCTGCGTTTATTTCAATATTATGTGAAGGTGTGAGGGAAGAATCCTTAACTACGCCACTGCTGGAAGCCTGCAATTATGATATGACATGATCCTTTTTATATATGGATATAATTACCAAGCCCTTGCAGAAATAATTATTGTGTATTTTCAAAGCGGGATAACAATATAATTAAACTGAACCGAGAGTTCATACATCTTTGGCGGAATCGGGCTTTGGACGAGTGGTTTACCGAAAGCAAGATATTACAAATAAGTTTAAGGAGTTAACTGCCGCATTAAGAGGAGAAAAGTGTTTTTACTCGGAATCAAAGAATTTCATCGTGAAAAAGTGAAAAGAAAATCATACAATTTATATATGCATCAAAAGACCTTACTGTCAAAAAAGAGAGAGAAAATTAAATACAGCTGCCATGACAATTAACATGTTGAAGAAATAAAAATTGAAAATATAAGAGCGTTATTTGATTTATTGAATGTCATGTTTATAGACGTCTTGTTTTGCGCTATTCAGACGGTATTGAGAATGAAGTGTAAAATTTAAAACAGGGATAAGAATTGTTGAAACTCCTATTCTCCAAATTCACATATTCTTAGTACGATATTGTTTGAACTCTGATTTCATTTATTGTGATGAATACGCTTACAAAGAAGCTAGATGTTTTCTGAAATTGGAACATAAACCCTTGCTTATTTGATCAAAAAAGTAAGATTAGCTATTGATGCTGATTCCTTTACTAAGCATTTTATTCGTATTGTGTGGAAGTATAGATAAGTCTGGGTCGCGCAATCGATATTAGGAGATAACTGGGTCTTCTCCTCGTCACCTTCATAAAATTAAGAGACTCGCCTTTAAAAACCTCCGCATTCTACTCTTGAGGTCTGTTAGAGGTGGACCCGATTTCAGTGAAGAACAAATGCATACATGGTCATATTAAATCCGTAGTACTTTAACATCCTCCCGTTGTTATGGTATAGATAAGTGATAATCAGAATTAAGCTCAGATATCATCACTGGCATCTAATTAAGTCTCAAAATTATGAGGTTCGTTCCAAAATAACAACGTATAATAGCAAAATGGAATGCTAACCTAAACCAAACACTTTCACACAATTTCTGAATGAGATATTTTTCTGATGAATAAGATCAGATTTAACATTGCTACTGAAGTGTCTCCGTGCACTGCTTTTGTGGCCTATTAATGATATATTTTATATTTAGGATTGCAATTAAGCCCGAACTTTATGGATAGCATCAAACCTACTGTGCTTCTTGGAGCGAGGAGATATTAAATGATGCCCGCAAAATTTAATACTTTATGAATCGCGGTTTGGCAATAAATTTGACATGTATATACTCAAGTGAATGCTATTAGTTTTATTCAACAGTGTTCATTTTTGCTTAACTGTACTATTTCTGGAGCGATAATGTCCGAAAACGGAGAGACGAAGGTAAGTATAGTATAGTGCATTATTATTTTCACACACAAAATTGTGCGGAACATTTTGAATATACTTATTCCACGTTTTCTAAATTTTCTTCCTCAAAATAGCTCTCGTTTTACACGATAAACTTCATTTTTGAAAGAGTAATAGCATAATAGAAAATGTGAATCTTGATATTTTAAACCTGTAATAAATATCTCAGTTAAAGAAGGGAAAATGAAAAAAGAAAAGAAAACCCTGCTGAATATGTAGAAAAGTGCGATTATAAAGTGTAAATAGAGTATTAATGGATTCGCTGTATGCATCTTCAGAAATTAAACTTTTCGAAATGTTGAAGTCAATTAAGCTCTATAAACTTTCGGTTTAAAATTCCAGCACTCAACTTTGTGGAGAAATGACCCTTGAACAAAAGGAGCTAAAATAAAATTCCAATCACTTGTCTATCAAATCATTAAAAAAAAAAAGTAGGATCCGATCCGATTCTGTGTTTATTATTAAACGTAGTATTGACAATGCTATAGGATTAATCGGTTTGAGACAAAGTGCATGGCGGTGTCTCACGAAATGATTTTCTGATTAAAATATTATTACACTGCATCCTATTTTCATTCAAAATATTAAAAAAACTATTGAATAGCTGACAAAATATTTGATCAATTTAAAAACCGCAACCTAGGTAAGGAGTCTGAAGTTTGTAGATCTTTATTTCCTTGAACTTTAACATGCTTGTAGGATAATTTGAAACTAAGTAATAAATGTTTCGCTAGGTGTGGATATTTATCTGCAATGAACTTTCAGCTTATAAAAAGTCTGTTACTCTTCAACATTTTTAAGATTTGCATTTAATATTTCCCTACTGATTGATTTCGCTATTCCTTATTGATTGATCTAATGTATTATAAATTCGTATATTGAGTTGTTTATAATATTACTATTTGGTGTGTACTTTGAATTGGTAATATCGCAAGAACTGATACTCAATTTATATGTTTATGTTGTGTGCTTGTATTTTATGGTGTTGGGTTGTTTAGTCGATCTCAAGCAGAAACGTCCAACTTCTCGACGAAAGTTTTCTTACAGATTTCTTTTTCTAATAATACGCAGTTCGAGAAAGCATCTTACTCAACGAAGGCAGAAGATTCCCAAAAATTTCGAAACCGAATTACCATATGAAAATCTCAATCCGAATCGATGGCAATAAACGACACCCCTAGCAATAAAGTAACAATGAAATATCTCCATTTACAGTTAAAGACGCCATAGATTACGTTCCGAATGAAACCACTGAAAGAATTCCTCATATTCAAGAACAACTTTCACAAAGATTCGATTGATAAGGGTATTTATTATGAAACGAATAATAAAAGAGCCCATTTCTTTGCGTCAATTTTAACTTTTTATCCTACTGCACTTAGCACTCTCCTGTCCATGTCAAGTTTTTAAAGGCAAAACTTCAGTAATTTTTTGTTTTTTACCAGAATTGTTTTTATTCTCGCTCTAATTTTTGGCTCTCATTTCTCGCTCTAATTTTAGTAATTGATGCTCTCTATATTATCTTTCATATTGGATTAAATTTCGTGATATTTTGGAAAGTAATTTCTCTTTTTACATATTATCATCCAATTTTATTGTTTATAGTATTAATTCGAAATGTTTTTAGAATTTTAATTTTATACACACCATATTTTTGTACATCAACCCTATGTTGGGCACAATATAGCAAAATTCGGCTCTTTTCTCCAGTAAACTTTAAAAAACAGCTGACCATCAAATAAAATGCAAATCGGCATGCCTACCAAGAGGATGCTTACAGGAAAGTGAAGACCCGCTTTTATTTCTTAGTTGGTGTGATACTTCAATTTGTATGTTACAACACAGTTAACTAATAAGATAAGTTTTTGCTTTCCTAGCTGAAGTTAATGCAGTAATGTTCGGATACATTTTTCCAAACTCGGAAAATAATCGTATTTAGAGATAGACTACTTTGTTATATTTAAAAGGTGAAACAAGTTTCAGAAATCTTCTGAAATATTTTTCAGTTTGATAAATTTGATCCCCATTTGATCAATTGCTAAAAATTGCGCATTTTCATAGGCATCCATTGAGTGTCTGTAACTAATATGCCAAATAATTTAATAACCAAATTTTGCAGGTGGAATTTCAATTTTATTCCTATTGTGTCTAAATTCATCCAGATTTATTCCAACCTGGAATTTACCGAATTCAATTTGAATTTCCTTATCCTTTTGTTTTAATTATTCATGCGTCTATGTAGATACCAGACAGACTTCTCTTAAAAATTATCCTAATAATTATCCAAAATTATCACGATACTAAGTGCAAGTATGACTTTAGTAACATCTAATTCATTTTTTATGGTTTTGAAATTTACTAACGGTTTTGCACTGCACGAGAAACCTTGATAATGATTTTAAAGAATTTTTCTTAGAAATATTACTTTCAAAATTACTTTAATCCATATAAGAGATGGAGCGGAAAAACGTATAAAGCGCAGATGCCGTTTATATAAACTGTTGTAAAATATAGCTCCTCGGATTCCAATACAAATTTAAAATACATAACTAAAACGATATATTCATGCTTAAAGTAAAATAATCAATGTTCTAGTGAAATCAGCAAATATAAACCTTTCCATGCTCTATTTTTATACAATATTTTTAAATGGTTTTTGAAATTTTTTTTCAAACTATGCTCTTTATAAACAGATTATAATGATGGAAAAGGTTGTCTATTCGTTCCGTTCTGTTCCAGATATAATTTCAAGGCAATTTATTATATTTGCGTTAATCTGAATTTTTATTGAATGCGCCATAATAAAGCTATATTCTTAGTGTAGATGCATCTTTTAACAAAAATCGTTCGTTTTTGTTAGTTTTTTTCAGACTCTAGTTTTTAAGGAATTACTCGAGCATTCAATCATAGTATAATAAACTAAAACAATCTAAGTCGTTCGTAGGCTTTCTCATATTTGTATCTGATACATGTTAAATATCTTATGATTGTTGGTTCATCAAAGCATTACAAATTAATTTTATTTCACCACATCTCCAACTTAAGGTTGTAAAGAATTTATCGTCTACGTGATGAAGCAAGTTAATCATCTGATTCGATTGCTGTTAAACCTTTCAAGGCGAGGATATATCATAATATATAAACAATTATCTATGGTATAATAATAGGACAGTTGATCTATTAACAATTAGCAGTGTCGCTTAGAAGAGAAGCAATATTTTAAATTTTCACTCATTCTAGAAAGGTTTGAGATGAAATCGAAAACCATTCAACAGATTACATAACCGATTCTAATAGCTGTAGTCATTTAACACGTATTTCTGTTCAATAAAAAATTAATTTTTCACAACAGAAACGGATGTTAAATGGCAACGAAAGTATTTTTACTTGAATTTTAAATATAAGGCGAGATAGCAAAAGGAGAGATATTGCTACCTTAAAAATTTAAAACTTGGAAAGTTTGATCTCGGAAGTAATATCATTTATCGACCTTTAAATAGTTAATCTTTAGTAGAGATCCGTTTTTAGTAGAAGTCTTTATTAGTAGAGATGTCGTCATGGACTGAGTAGCGTTTATTTACTGCAAGACTTTTTGATGAAACCGCTATGATTTCGTTTCATAAGTTCAAATTCATTGTAATCTTTCACAATTGAATCGGAGTTTTCGGCTTCGTGCTTATCTATGGATGTACTAAAAGTTGGAAAAAAGGGATGAGAAGAGACATTAAGATGAAATGATTGTGCATATCAAAGGAATAAAGGAAGTCATTGTCAGTAATTCCATTTCCAAGTTATTGAAAATTAAATATTGCATGACGTTTTAAGAATACTCAAGTCACAATATTTTTCTATTATTCTGCCACATTTGGCTTTTAAAAAACTGAAATAAAATGCTAATGTTGTCTTCACAGCACCCACATGTGAAATGTATATTGCTTTGCATGTACATGCAATTCTAAGCTTTCTTTGTATGTTGCAAATACTGTATTTTCAATTTACTTGTTAAAATGAATAAATTTTTGCTTTTAGTGTCCTTTTTTTCTATCAGTAATGCTGATTAGACTTATATCACCGAATGCTTGTACATAACTGATCGGAATTTATCGCTTAAATGAACTTTTCCTGGTTGGCTGTTCATCCCTTTTCCTTTCATATACATCAAAACATAGGAATTTTTCATTTAGTAAAAATTAACAACACAACTGAGGAGTGGTTTAGTTGTTAAAACAGTCAAAACATTCAAATACGAACTCTTTCTTTAGGCTTCTAAATCCAAGTCCTTTCTGCATTGGGAAGATTGGATTGTACTTCTGACAGGAGGAATGGTTACTGGTGGTGCTATTGGATGGATCGTCTACAGAAGTTTTAAATCTCAACAACTCGACTATAAGGCAATAAAAACAATTGTTACATCTTTTGTTGGTGGAATGGGTATCTACTTCACAAGTTCAGCCATTATTTTCGTAAGTATTGCGTAAGGCAAATATTTTTAAATTATGGAAACTTAATCTTTTTTAATTTGTGCAGCCGGGAAGGAATGCAAACTACTACTCTATCTATGAGTAAAGCAGATTATACCTTGTTATCTATTCTTTATTATACGTATAAAAATCAAACGAATAGAACACTAGCCAATAAGCATAAAGCTCATTTAAAATTATTAAACTTTAATGGGGGAAAATCCCAAATGAAGATGGCCTTCTGGGATTTTGCTTAATATAGAAAAATCAGACAAGTGAATGCTCTGTTACGGCTGGAATTTATGCACACAATTATTCCTTCTATTGGACTGAACGGATTCTGAGACGACCACATTTCAACGACTCCATCTCATTGAGGGGTGAGACGCGGAACGATGAGTGCATTTCCGGTATTCCCTTTGACCTTGGATTTTCCCTATTACATACTAGTAAATGTAAACATCTTCTCCTTTCACCCCTATTTTGACAGATTAAAACTATCCTAACGCATGCGCAAAAACGCGGAGGGTTTTACAATCCGTTGCTGAACTATATCAAGTGGAATGTCTCCTAAACCAAAGGTTTTTTTATTAAAAAAAAAACCTTGATTTCAATCCAGATGCTAAATTTTTTACTTTATAACAAAGCAGAAATGTTTGCTTATTCTTATGACACTATAGGGAAAACTACTTCATCGCATCAATGTAAGATTATTCTACGTGTGGATAATTGCCAACTCGTTACGATAACTCAGATCTAAATATTCCATTTTTCTTTTAAGAACGATCTGTTATCAGAATAACTTACGATTTAAAAATTAAGTACACATTTTTTCTCTCCAATATTAGAGAAGTAGTTTGGGTGATGGAAAAAATAAGAACATATGATTTCCAACTGATATTCAATATTTTTCCATAAATACTAAGCAATCGTGCTTATACAGCTGTTCAGATTTCCGATCATTATAACATAATAGTGGATGGTTATGAATTTCTGTTTGCATTGTTTTCTTGGTACACTGCCTATTTTCAGACTTCTATCAAGATCTAATCTATATTTGCAACTCGTCGCCTCAACTCTATGTATGGGAAATCTGGTAAGCATCATGAAAAATTTCCAATTGCAATGGTCGCTATAGTTCTGCAGTTTCAATGGACGGACTACATCTTATGGCTACAACAGATTACTACGCACTATAAAATTTCTATTTGTCCTTGAAAAATGATATCATAATTTTTCAGGCTACGAGTTGGTATTCAAAACGAATATCCATTCGAGTTTGAATAAGGATATAGAAATTCTAACTAAGAATTCGATAAACCGAATTCATTATTCGATTATGCTGCTAAAAAGAATTGGAATTAGAGAGAAACTAGCGCGAGTGGTTTCCCCAACACTTTCTCGCAAATTATCTAATAATTTTTTTTAATGTATTATTAACCGTATGTCCTTGGAAAACAGTAGTTAGGAAAGAGCATATTACTGTGTGATCCAGATATTTTTTAATTAATTGCAGGAATGCATTTAAAACAAATATCGAACCCAAATATGGATTTTGGATGTTTTCTTTTTTGATCGCTTAAAACCAAAATTTGGTAGAGTACTGTAATTGCAATCGCATTTCACACCCAATTTTAAATCGTAGTTTTGAGTTTTCGCGGTTACATGCATGCAAGGATTCCAACAGATGTTTATCTCCTTGACGGATTTGGTTCCAAATTTGATATGTATCTACTCTTTAGATGTTAAATTTCTGTACCAAATTTTATCCCTCTTGCTCTTAACTTTGTAGTTATATTAAGACAGCCGGACAGACAATTACCCTGAATGGATTTCATTCAAAATTTGATGGGAAATCTACAAATTTCGAGAAGATATTAAATTTCATCCATCTAGATTAAAGTGTTTTTGAGTTAGTGCTCAAAGATATATAAGTCTAATGCTAAAGACGTGTTTCGAACTCTCGGGGAGGTCTGAAATTTGGAGATTCGTCAAAATCTCGAGTTCGAATTTTTTGACGATTACAATATTTTTTCTTTTATATGCGAGGAAGTAATAAGGAAACAATTGTTTCATGTTTATTTGAAGTAATGAAGGTGTATAATTTTAGACTCGGATTAAAATTTAATTTACTTAATTTCAAAACTTGTGCCATATTCTCAACATAAGAGGCATACTTCAAAAAAGTTTCAGAAACTTAACCTAAAAAGTTTCAGAACAACCCAAGTTAAACTTCGGATGTTCGACGTTATTTTTGTATTTGCTATTTAACTTTTTCTGGTTTTATCCAAGTAAAATATTTTGCTATTTTCAGTTTCATCAGGAATTAAGACTTAAGTATAGTCTTCATAAACTATTTATATCGAAATTAGCTAGTGTAGTCGTTTTATTCGGATACCTTTTTGTTGTTCATAGCTCGAGGTGACAGTATATGGAGAAGTTGCTCGAAAGATTTTATAAACTACGTTATACGTAAATCAACAGGTCTTATGACTATAAAAAGTTCTTTTATTTTTAATGACTTTTTGTTTTAAATATCTAGTTTCATTACATGGAATATCGATAACATGATTAAAACGATATTTTGTTAAAACTGCAAGGCTAATTTTAAGTGCATTAATATCGTATTCAAGACTATTAACTTAATTGTAATGATACATCATACAATTTTTTTAATCTAAAGTTATTGCCTATAACAACTTTCACTGTTTGCTTCTGATGCGATTGGAAATAATTTGTTAGTGGCGATTGGATTATTAAAAATCAAACTTGATACTTCCCAATCTAGTTAATTCAATGTCTTTGACGTTATAGTGTACGTCGGGAAGTTGAAGGCCATCTCTACGTTTCATTAATTTCATTCCAATATTTTCTTTCAGATGTACCAAAAATCCAGCGACTCTTGGAGGAAATCAATTACTTCCAAAAAGGATGAATCAAACTGGCCTGTTCTGGATTGTGAAGTTTCTCCATGCAAACGGTATATTGATGCAGTAAATAAATTGGATAAAAAATTGGTTTACGAGACTAGTAAGTTTATGGAATGCAAAGACTTCGGTAAGAAAATCTCTCGAGATATCATTCTAGAAGCAGCTGAAGAGCCTCGCAGGTCGGAATATACGATGAAAATGTTAAATGATCTCAATCAACGAGGGCCAAAAAAGGGGCTACTAAAACTGCCAACTGACAACAAGGTGGAAACTTGCTATAAGGAAGACATAGGAATCGAAAAAGCGAAAGTAAAAGAAGAGATTATTTCTTGCATAAGCGAGTTGAAAGGTTATGTTCAAGGTACGATAGATCCTCTCCCTTCAGCGAGAAACATTCAGTTACGATCTTCTGAGATAAGCGATGAAACGTACCGACGAGTTGTCGTGATCGTAAAAGAATATGCAAATAGTATGATACCAAAACTTGAGCAAGTTATTGATGATTTCATAGTTTCGGTGGGAAAATCGGGTCCAGTTCACAGCGACCGAGAACATAAAGTGAAAAAAGCATCGGAAACCTTGGGAGTTCCAGAAAAGGATCTTCGTTCAGTAAGTATCCCAGAAGATTGATATGAATCACTTTAACGATGCTCAGGGAAATGGGACAAAGAAGAGTACTCAAATAACCTATAAAAATTGGCAACAATCTAAAAATGCACTTACAATACGGTTACCCGAATCCGTGTCTAGTTCTTCCTTGCATGAGAAAAACGCCTGGAAGAAAATTTCGGAGCTTCCAAGTTCAATAACAGTAAATATTATTTTAAACCTCTTGTTTTAATCCTCGGACTCGACTACTCAAATGCTTAAAGTGCTTAATTTGTGTGGTTTCCATTCGTTCGTTCACCAAAGCATTAACATAATATGCACATCACTTTTATACTGAAATCGCTTAAATCGAAATTTTTTTTCACGACTGTCTGGAAATAGTTTTTAGATAATGGAATTATAGAGATAATCAAAAGTCTAATCAATATATGAATTTTTGCTTTCTTAATTTTAATTTTCAGTGTATCCTCATTTTTATCTTGCTTCTAAGGGATCAATGAATTGTTTAGCTCTATCTTAATAATATTATAATAGAGCTTTTTTGACTTATTCTTTGACTTATCTTTAGAGTACGTCAAAATAGAAAGATATATTTTGATCCCGAGTCTTCAGGAAAGTGACTTTCCCAGACCCATTTGGCGTAACAAAAATAAAGGGCTGTTGGCGTATATTTCACTTCCTTCATCGATTTCCGTTATAAAATGTATTGTCTTTTCTCCATAATACGCAGGGTATCGATTCGCTGTTTTTCTTTCCAACCCCAACCTCCTCCCTCCCAACGTAGGACGTCACTGCTCTAATATCGGAACTAGATGACTCGAATTTGAAAACAAGATGAACAGGAAAATTAAGAGTGATTTTTCTCGATCCCGTCATATGAAAACAAGGAAATTGAATTGGCTTCTTATTGTGACAGTTCGTTCAATACTTGAAAAATGTTCCTAGTGTAAAGGAGGGTGGACATAGCCCGGAGAAGGTTGAAGATCCAACACTCAAAAGGTTCATTACTTCAGTAATTAGAGGTAATGGGTATATTGAAAATGGCAGAAAAGCATTTTGGGTAACATAACCCTTCAGAAATGAGCAATGTAATATCGTTTACAATGACTATTCTGCTATACCACCAATTTTCGCTGGGCACTGCAGTAGCACATAGAATTTTCCTGCATAAGTGTTTACTGCAATTCGGAGGGTCTTTAGAATTCATATAAAACTAAAAATCGGATTCTATATTATTGTTTTCACGAGTAAGGGCACTTAAAGTCCGCTTAGTTCTCGTAAGCTTAGCCGAGAGCAGTTCCTTCAGGTTTGAAATTTAACACGGACGGTAGTTTTAATCTGCATATCGAAATGTTTGTTTAGTGGAAAGAAACTACAGTGTGGAATGAACTTTAAATCTTAATGAATATGATCATTCCGTTTCTTTAATACTTGGTTGATATGTTTTTTCTTTAACAATTTTAGAAATGATTTTTTGAATCTGTATTGGTGATTATTGCTTGAGATAAAAGGAAAAGAATATATAAAAACTAAACCATAGTACTTGAATTTGCCTCTTATCTTGCTCAGTTCCAGGATTCAAAATTTGAGTACGATCCAAGCCTTCACTGAATAGTTTGATCGGAGTTTTTCATATAAACTAGAAATGAATTTTGAAAACCGAGCTAGAGAAAAGAAACATATGTACTTATAATTTGCATTATATAGCTTTTAATCCTTTAAATGCCGACATACGTCTTTAATTTCTTGTAAAAAAAACTATCTAAAAGTAAAAAAAAAAATTCTTTAAAAATGTCCCTACGTTTGGAAAAATGATTCTATTACTTATTGCCATTATTTTTTAAGGACGTGTTTTCGTCGACCTCGATTTTCTGCGGGAAGCAATTCTCTTTGTTATTAAGTTATCCAGATTGCTTTGTGTGACTGCATTGTTTATTCAAGGTGCCTTTCGCTTTAATTTTGAAGTCTCTAAATTCTAGGAATCAAGATAATTCAAGGTTTATTAATAATGCTGTATTAATAAGGCTTTACGCGGAAAGATCTACCTCAGTGAATCACTGCGTTTGTGAACTTATGTTTTATAAATGCTTTCTGCATAATAATGCTGAAACAATTTTGTTTAAAATCGGAAACTTTTTCTTACATTGCTGTTATAAGCACAGTTACTCAGCTAATCTTGGAAATTAAACTAATATCCACGAATGATATTGTTTTACTTTCAGACAAGATTGGAGTCTCCATCAACTGCAGGCATTCCCTTCAAGTTCCAAGGTGTAAACAAGCCTGAACATCCAGCTGTCGAGAAACTCAAGAACCAAATCTGGAATCGACCTGAAAAATTAAAGCTTAATCAAGATCAAATCAAGTCTTTAAACATTTTGAAATCGGAACTTTAAGGCATGGTTATTCTTCAGCTTAACTAATCCATAGAAGCCCTCAGATAAAATGACCCCCCCCCCTTTCACTTGATATCAAGACCGTGGACTGAAGAATGAGACAGGAGGAAACAGTTGTTCGAAATATAATATTTACATTTCTTGGAAGAGAACATTTGTATCTTTTTATTCAGTTAATCAAAAGTGTCCAGAGGGAAAATTCGTAAAGGTTTTGTCATAAACTTTATGACTTGAAATGAAACTCAGGAAAATATTCAGGGGAACAGAAAGATGCATATTGTTAAATGTTTGCTTTGTCAGCTCTTAAGTGTTTATGATGTTTAGTTCCGTATCGACTTTGTTTGATTTCATTGCTTTTAGATATTGCATATTAAATAAATTCTATCAAATTTTGGAGTTCATTTGTCTAGTGGAAGAATTAACTTTTTTCTTATGCTTATTGGATCTACAAAAATACTTGGGTAATAAATTGACGACTTTAAGTTAGCGGTCACCTAAAAAAAAATAGTAGATCCTCTTGTATTCATAACTGGTTTTATTGAGCATTTTAATGCACAGTGTGTAAAACTAAATTGTAGCAAAATAGTTGATTTTAAATAAAACATTGAAAGATCTTGCTTTTGGGGAAGTCTCTCCTAACCGAATCTTTTGAGTTGTATTCATACACTTAATCGTAAAACTTAACAACAAATCGCTTTTTTGTGTAAAAAAAAAAAAAAAAAAAATTGTTACAGTATAGCTCAATAAAGAATGATTTATTGAAATAAGTGAAATTTACTTAGAGTATGAAACATAAATTCGTTTTTAAAATTAAATTTATCTTAAAATTGCATTTCTCTTGCATCATTGAAATATGCAAGCAGAAACAAAGTGTGTGTGTGTGGGGGGGATGGCAAGTTATACAAATTTCTTCTGCGAAACTTACAAAAATATTAATGTTTAATATTTCAGTTAATAATTTCTTTCGTTCTTTATAGCATTACATTTTCTAAATTTTGAGTGGTAGAAGTTTTTGTCACTCCTAGAATTACACGGCGATCAGTTTTGGTGTTTACTTTCCTGATTTGCTGATCCAATAATTCAAGTATAGACTTTGTAGAAAGATGTATTATCTGCCTTGTCCTGCTATTGGCACTCCGATGGACATAATACAGTTATTCGTTTATTTTGAAAGATTCTCTTGATTATAACTTACTAGCATTCTTTAGAAGTTTGAAAAATACTCCAGTTTTGGATTTTTTAACTTCGTTTGCAAAATCATGTCTTTATTCCGATTAACATTCTCCAAGAACGTTTTTTTTCCCCCACATTTCTGTTCAGCGTATTCTTCTTTCATAAAACGAGACAAATTGCCACGGAGTCGTAAATATTTTTTTTTCCAAATTTTTCTACATTAAATGCTAACTTTGACATGCCAATTAGGATTTTTTCTTGCTTTCTGTATAATCGTCCGTATATTTTCGATTTATGAATATGGATAGTTACCATGATTTTGTTTCGTTTCGAAATACTTCCCTCAGCTTTAAAATTTCCTGTGATTTTTTTTTTTTTTCTTGTATTGTTGCAAGATTTTTTCCTGACTATTTTGGTAATTTCCCGTTGATTTTTTTTTTTTTCTTTGTAGAATTTTATAAGGGAGCCGAGGGCTAGTTGTAAAAGGGTAAGTGCTAAAATACAGATTCCGCAGTATTTTTTTTTTTTTTGAACGATCAGGATTTTTATTACTTTTGATGGACCATATCACGACAGTACAGCCAGGGTCAAGCCGGCACGAGTAAAGAGAAGTTGTGAACATGATCTCCGTTTTTGCTAATAAAAAGGGGGGGGAAGGTGTCTTATAAATTTTGATTTAAGATACGTTTTAAAAAATATTTTTATTTACTTTGTCTATGTATTAAATTTTTAAAAAGCTGTCCTAATTTTTTTTTTACAAATCGCAAATCAGCAAGAATAACAAACTATGCGATGTGGTAAGTTATAACATACCTAGCAAGATTTATCTTAATTTGTGTTTGATTTATATTGGACTTTCTGCTTTAAATATAAACCTTTTGCGATCGCTGTTTCAACGGTTGCACTTTCATGTTAAAATTGGTACCGGGACAGGGGCAGCATGATCTTGGTGATAATCATGTGACATGGCTAATGGATCAACTGGTGGGTGTCGGTGGTTACCTATCTGACACTCCCATTAGCAAAATCTGTCCCCCGCAAAATATTGATATACATCCTCCAACATCATCTTAAGATTTTACCTCCGGAAAGAGTAACGAGGGTCATTTAATAATATTAATTAAAAAATAAATAAATAAATGAATGAATAAATAAAAATCCTATATCATCCGTCTGAAAAAGAGAAAATGGTGGCAAAAAAAAAAAAAAAAAAAAAAAACAATCCGGATTTGCTCTATATCCAGGCCTAGCTGTAATTGCTGACAAGTTTTGAAAAAAATATTTCTCGTATTAAAATCAATAAAACTGTTGAATTTTTTATGCATATTAAGAAATTAATGTAATTAGGAGTTTTAGTTTAGTTTTTTTATAACTTTAATTGCAGAATCGCAAATACTTTAAAAATATGTACATTTTTTTCAAATGTGTTCTTAACATTAGCACTGGTCTCCTCCGATGTAAATCTTTCGGGAACGGAGAGAGTTAATTTTCCACGTGGTGAATAGGTGAATTCAATGCTGAATTTACAAAAATTAGCAGAGAGCTTTAAAATCTTCCTTAAGTTTATAAGAAGATAAATTATCGCATTTAGTAGATATTTTTAGAAATTTGTATCAGTCTACATTCCCCGAGTGCGTTCATACTTTTGTGAAATAAACTTATTTTCTTATAAGGGGGGCCAGTAGTAAATTTTTTTAATAAAAAAAAAGGTTGCATTAGTTAGTTAATAACTTTGCCACCCAGTCGGAAAATTGCAGCCGTTGCCTTTGTTCGGGGAAGTGACACATTTGTAATAATCTATTTAGTAAAAAAGTTAAATACAAAAATCTTGATGGGAGATTTTTAATCATGCGATTACTAATTTGATCCAATCCTGGTGACTTGTTCGGCGTGAGATTTTCCATAAACACAGTCGGCCAACGACCTTCGTAAGGTCAAACGAAGGTCGCAGTCAGCCGAACTGAAACGAGGCGGGGCGGTCTCAATGAACATATATTCTATCGATTTTATTGTTTTCTCAGAGGCCCAGAATGAGGTAATTCGCCAATGCCAATGATGTAGGGTTTATTTTTTTCGAAGCTCCTAGGCTCTACGGCCTTTCATCTTCCTTCCGACTGAAATGATGCAAAAGTGATGTGTGTTGAAAAGAAATCTTCCAGCTGCTCTGCTTCAAAGAGGGGTTGGAGAGGAACTCATCAGAGTGCGGTTCAAAATCTTTTTGAAGGCATCCGCTTTCACAATGGAGACCAGGGCGAGTCTCCCCTCTGCTCCTCTCAAGGGAGAAATATTGCAAATACTGCGTAGGAAACGCGGAGCACATCTCGGGGGTACTAAATGTGAATGATAGATCAGTAGCGAGCCAAGCCATTCAAAGTGACCTAATTTTAACTCTTTTACCTCATCCTGGACTTCTCGAATTTCTCTTCTCATTCGAGGATCACGAGAGTGTTGCCAAACTCTTCTCAAATAATTTCGCAGTTTAATTATGGTTTGAATTTTGAAAAGAAATTTCACGGAAGGTTTATTAATTTTTTGTTACAAGGCATCTGTGAGGGCCTCTTTCAGAATTTTTCCTAAGCAACCAACTGTATTTACAGCGTCATTATTGCTATTAATTTTGAAAGGGGGTAAGGGTTTTGAATTTAGGATATGCCGGAAGTTCTCCCAGTTGGTGGAGAAATTTCCTGGTGAATTTACTCTTAACTTGAGAGCTGAAAGGCATTCATTTTAAGGCAGCGGTATCGTGATAATTTATCGTCCTGTTCTGAGAGTAAATAAAACAATTTATTGCCGTTTGGACCAGTGTTATGACTGTTCCAAGCGATAGTTTTTCAAACCATATAGAACTAGGTCAATGGCCGCATCATTGTTTTTCCTACTGTTTTTCTGTCATGAAACACAAAGAATTGACTGCTGCTGTTTACTGTTAGCAATATTTTTACTCTGCTCTCTTTCAAATTTGTTGAAAGTATGCGAATATTCTTTGGAAGTTTGTAAATAATATATCTGCCTAAAAAAATCATCCTCAATTCTATGAAATTTTTTTTGAAAATTAAAAATTTTAGAAAAACTCGTTCAAAGCAGAGGCGGCGATAGCAGGGGGGCAAGGGGGGCAATTTCCCCCCTGTCGGCAGCCTCTTGCCCCCCCCCCCCGTCGGCGAGAAATTCAGATTTTCGTCGGCAAAAGTGTTCACCATTTCATAATGGTTGTAGAGAGTTGAGCATTATCGAATATGATTATTTAAAATCCATCTTAAAATTAATATATTGTAAACAATCGAAATATCCAAGTAATGACTAAAGTGTTTTGGCTATATTTGACAAAATCAATTGGACGGGTGGTCAATAATCGTTAGGGCGGTAGGTCAATAATATGCCATATTTTGCGGACAATTTTTGATAGACCGAACGGAGTACTGAATGTAATGGATGTCGAAGACATTAAGTTCGCAGATTTTCAGACATCTGATTCAAATGTCTTTCATTAAGCTTATAATTTCTACTACTTTTGGCAATTTAACTGACAAAGAAACAAGTGAATAAGATATCGAACAAGGAGGTATTCTCATTGTCCTAGCAATTTTTAGTGGGTCGACTAAACTCAATGCGGTGAGTGCCGAAGATGTTAAATCTGCAGATTTTCAGACATTTGATTGAAATGTCGTTCACTTAGCTTATAATTTGCACTAGATTTGTCGGTGCATCCGACAACTGAATAAGATACCGCATTCTGCCTATAACTTTTGGGCTGCCGACTATGAACTAAATGTGATGAATGTCGAAGAATATATCCACAGATTTTCAGACATTTGATTCAAATGTCGTTCATCAAGCTTTTAATTTGCACTACTTTTGGCAATATAACCGACAAGACGACATGTGTATAAATCATAAGACATGTCGCATTTTGCCAAAAAATTTTGATCGGTTGACTAAGAATTCAATGCGAATGGATGTCGACGAGTCCAAATTCTCAATCATTTTATTTAAATGTCATAATGTTCATTCAGCGTATAATTTATACTATTTTTAGCAGAATAATCGATAATTTGGCAAATGAATACGACGTCACATTTTTTCCGACTAATCTTTTATTCTTCGGCTAAGATTTTATCATAGCATATCATTTTATAGATTATGGGAAAAAAAATTACTTTCATCGGGCACTTCGATTACCTAAGTGGACTTAATAGAGGTATTTTTATAGTATTCATGAATAGGACGATAGAGTTGTTTTCCATAATTCATAATTCAAATCCAAGTTCTAAAATTAATCGTCATCTTATTCATATAATTACTTCCTCGGTAACGAATTGATAAATTTATTTTATTCATTTCACTATGAGAATTGCCTGACTAAAATCTAGTTAATGGTTAAACTAAATTTAAAAAAAAAAACACTGTTTTCTTTTGACATTCTAGTGAGTATGCATGCTATGAAAAATTATTTTGCTGTAGCCAAATTATGTGAATTCATTATAAATCACTGCTGTAAGCAAATTGTATAATTTTAAATTAAATTCATTTAACAGTAAAATATCTGTTTTCTTTTGAAATCTAATTTATCAGGCTACAATTACTACACTAAAGAAATATTACCGACTGCAGTTGACGACACAAAAAAATATTTTTGGTGTGGTAACTTTTTAGCTACACTAAAAGAATTTATCCAAGTATGCACTAATTTTTTAAAAAATAAATTACTACCTAAATGCTTCAAACTCTGCATTTAATATTATGATTATGTAATCGGAGAATATATCATTTACATATATTTTTCTTTCAATTACTATTCTCGGCAAAAAGTATATAACTTCAGATGCTACTAAATTTTTAATAGACTTTGAATAAAGATGTCTTGATAAAAAGACGATTAAAATAGTTAATCTTAGAATATTCATACATTGTAAATTCATATATTGTAAATAACATTCTAACCCCTTAACATACGAATTTACTTAATTTCCTAATTAGATGGCAGATCTTATTTGGGACAATTATGGTTATCTCAATCCCCAGAAAAAATATATAAGGGCATTTGAGGTAATGATGCGTTTTCAAGTGATATTTGCGTTTTAAATTACTTAATACTTTCACTTTATTATTCAGATTTAAAATTAAAAATTAAATAATTCCATACTCGAGTTAGACTCGCCGTTGTATATGAAGGGTTAAGAAAAACCAATGCATGCAACTGCGGGGATAAAACTCACCTGTTGGTGAGAATATGAGCTTCAATAACTTTGAGTTAAGAAAGTACTTAACGATAAGAACGTATACCTAAAAATGGTGGATTCCTGTTCAATATCTAAGTTGTTGTTTTTTCAAATAAAATGCATTGGTTTTTTTTAAGCCTAAATATATACAGAAAAATAAATACAAGGGGGATCTAACGTTTAAGCAGTCCATTTTTCATAGGAATATATCTTACATAAAATAGTAAGTTTGTACATATATTTACAAAATATTTTCTCAGGCCTTCTTTAAAAACAATATATTGCATCTTTTCTGCATTCTATGTTTGTTCGTGTTCGAACTATAGTAAATTTTTGTTGAGTACACGGATTTATTCTCCTCGGATTTGAAACGGATCTTAATTCTTGCTCGTTGTTGCAATACTTACTTAATAAATATTTTAGGTGGGGGACTAAGCAGAAAAATCGGTTTTCGGTGAAAACATCGAATATTTTTTCTGGATTTCTAAAAAAGTTTCTTTTATAAAACTTTTTGTTTCAACATTCATTTTATATAGCTTCTGATATTTAAAATGAAGCTATATAAAATTTAGCATGACACGTTATTCTGGTGCAATCTGTGTTTCTATCTTCTACTACTATTTATTCGACTATAATCTAGAATGGAATATAACAATATTTTTTCTAAAATTAAATCACAGATAAATTAAATTTCAAGAGTCTCATAAAAAAATAGACTCAAATATTGACAATTTTTTATGGTTAGTAAAAGAAACTGAGAGCCTTTTTTTACAAATACTTTTATAAAGTTTTAACAATGAAAAAAAAAATCAGCATCTGAATAAAAAAGAAATTAAATACTACTTAATTTTCCTTAATTAAATGTAAAATTAATTATTATGAGTTATTTTGAAGCCAAATTAGAGATATTGTGCTTGCCCCCCTGTCGGATTTGCCTTGCCCCCCCGTCGGCAAATTTCTGCTGCCACCTCTGGTTCAAAGCGAGTTTTGCGCTACTTAATGGAACTTCATTGAGTTAGGCTTAATGGACATTTGAAATCAAGAAATTATCTCGCATCTCCCTCTCTTACTTTTTTTTTTTTTTAATTCTACCTCGAGTAAAAGATGTTCCATCAATGAAAGATCAAAAGTAAAAGACAATTGCATTTGAAAGTTTATCTGAATTTAAACTAATTTTTTCTTCTTTTATTTTTAAAGGTCAGTTTTAGCTCTCCGTCGTAACTGTTTTGATCGCCTATAGATGTCAACGTTTATGCTTTCCTCTCACCAATATTTAAGTAAAAAAGTGAATGCAGCATGCATTCGCGACAAAATCTTGGCGATTTTAGTACTATTTTCATGTTTTCTTCAAAAAAATACTTTAAAATATATCACTGTATAAAATCTCTAAGCTTGCACAGCATTGAGTAAGGTGGATCGAGTGCAGGGGAATATTACCTACTACTACCCTCTATTACCTACTATAGGAAAAGTTCTAAAAAAATTACTCACACAGCGTCTTATTTTTTAGAATCAAATAAACTAATCAACAATAGCCGGTTTGGATTCCGGGAAGGAAAATCCGTAGATGCTGCTCTTAAAAAACTTGTAGAAAAATTTATGAAGGGAAAAAAACAATATTCTGGTTTTTTCAGTGAACATCAAAGGGGCATTTGATAATATCGAATACCATTCAATAGTCAAATATCTAGTAAAACTCCAATGTTCCCAAAATTTAAGAAACATCTTCGAAAACTTGCTACATGCCAGAAAAATAATCCTCAACATACAAGAAGGCTAGTCCATAACAGAACAGAGGCAAGGCTGCCCCGAAGGATCGTGCAATGGTCCAGCTCTATGGAACTTGGTGGCGAACGATCTGCTTAATAAAATCTGGCCTGCCCACACAACTATCCAAGCATTCGCCGATGATTTTGTTCTGGTTATTAAAGCCAAAACAAAAGAAAATATAAGACAAAATACCCAAGAATCAATAGCACAATTCATATCCTAGGCTGACATAAATAATTTAGAAGTGTCCAAGGGGAAATCCAACTTTATTCTGTTTAGTAAATGGGCTCGCTTACTCACAAGAGTATATTTAAACTTCAAATCCAACAAACATGTAACATTTACTACTATTTTAAAAACTTTATACCGTTCCGCATTTTGTGCAATGCATCTCTCTAATTTTCAGTAATCTCAACTAAAATAAGAACTTGTAAAACGGAAGTCTTTAAACTTTAAATAATACAGAAACTTTCTTAAAGAACAGAAAATAGAGAATCGTTCAGCATTGTTTATGCGTATTACAGAATATATTCTTATCTAATATTAATTTCATTAACATTAATTCTTATAGATCCAATTTATAACATTAAGAAGTAATAGGTTTTAAACCTGGATACACTTTATAAAAATTTCACTGTGGCATACTTATGAAGTTAAACCTCAATTGTAAGTATAAATTTCAAAAAATATATTAAAAGCATATTTTTATATAGAAATCTACTCATTATGCAAAAATAAACCGTTTCTTCATAATTTCATCATCAACGAAAGAAAAAAAGTCAAGATGAAATATTGATAGCAACAATGAAAGAGAATTGTTTCATTTCAACAATATATTGTTGTAAGATACGTTTAAAATAATTTTAAATATTAGATTAAAAATATGAAAAAAATTGTACGGCAAAATGTGACATTTTTAATAAGATAATTCTTTGAATTTAAAAATGATGTAAAAACTTTCTGTGCTGAAATATTTTCGGAAACGCAGAAATTTCATTTAATTTTTAAATCTCTTTGAAGGGTGGGAATGCGCACTTCCGTGTATATATGTGCCAAGTTTGGCGACTCTAGATTAAACGATTGATTGCTTGACAGTAAAAAAAATAAAAATAAAAATGAATGAATAAAGGAATAGAAACTTTTAATTGCAGCATCATATAAAAATTGATTAGAAAATTCCTGAAGCTGCATGCACTTTAATGCTTTTAATATATATATTATATATATATTTGTTTTAAATCTTGGAAATGACATTGTGAGCATTTCTATTTATTTTTCCTTTTTCCATTAAACAATTTTTTTTCTGATTACCTCAGTATAATCAATGTAGATACACGAATAGGAGGAAAGAATATTAGTGAAAGATATTGGTACAGAAGTGCTAACACATATTTAAAAAAAATAATTGCTGTTATCATGTTGCTGTTGCAATTTTAATCTAATAACGATGCGTGGAAATCTCTCTGAAAGCGTTATTTAAGATTTCTAAAATAGCTTCTAAACTACTAGCAGTACATACACGGAGTTGCCGGAACTTGCTGAACGTTAGCAAAATCAGAGCCAGAAAAAAAGATGAATTTATCAAATTGTATTAATCACTAACACGAAAAAAAAATAATGATTTCCTACAATTTTTTTTTAACTTTTTGATTAAGATATTGCTTAGCGAACTATTGTAACATACACACACACACATTTCTTTTTATAATAGCGGTTTTAAAGAAAACTAAGTCAGAAACATCAGATTATTCTAATTTTAGTAAATAAAAGAGGATGCAGATTTTCTTATATCTTACTTCACTTTAAATGAATTTAATTTCGCTAATTATTTTTCTGATAAAAATATTACTTTTCTATTAAGTTTCTATTAATTCTATTATTATTTCTATTTTCTATCTAATTATCATTTATTACAAGATATATGAAAAAGATAAACGAATAAGATCTCATAAATGTAAGATTAAAAATGAAATATTTACAAAAAAACGCAGACAAAATAGCACCGATTTCTGAATTATATATAAAAAAAGAACAGCTATAAAAATATCCAGAGGAAAAATAAAAAGCTAGGAAACATTCTGCTCTCTCTCTCTCTCTTTTTTTTTTTTTTTTTTCTTTTCTCTTTTGGGCCTCTATCATCGCTGAAGGATCTCAAATTTTCATCGATCTAGGATGTCCGGATAAACAGTTCTGATAATAAACAATTTAAAGAAACTCAATTTTGTTTCCATTTTTTGTTGGATCACGAATTATTTTTTCCTGTTTTCTGCTCCTTTCCGTGGACGTGAAAATTCGTCAAAACCTCGAATTCGAATTTTTTGACGATTACTATACTTTATCTATATTTCCTATACAAGAAAGTAATATCCATTTATTGATAGATATAGAAATTCGGACAATTAGATAAACCTATTTATTAGATCATATAAATTCAATATTATATAAACAAAGCATTCACAAAAGAACTCAACAAAGTAGCCTCAATTACTGAATTTTTAAAAAAAGAAAGCCAATATGTTGTCTGGAGTCTTAAGACAGAGAATCAATCGTTGACATTCTTTTTTATGTATATTGGAAAAATCACACATATTGATCTTAAAATTAAACTTGTTTTGGATCATATGAAAAAGTTTCCAAAATATTTTTTTTTTTTTTTTTTTGAAAAATTGCCCCAGATTCGCAATGCATTGTTACAATTGTTATGTCCAGCATATGGTCCATTTATTATAAGTTCTAGCTAGAGACCAAGAACCATATTTAATCAAGTATTAGAGAATTTTCCATCTGTTAAAATACGCCGCAAGCTGAGCATGATCGATGCCAATCTGGACCGAGTTATGACTTGAACTTACGCACGTATAGATAACTTATGAACTGCTATATTGATTAATTTCGCGCTCTGTTGTGGAATCTATAATCATTAAATTAGACAAATTCTGAAAATGTTCACTCCAGTTCATTAATATGCTCAATTTACAGCAATTTTATCTAGGCATGCGTAATGGGATCACCCAAAATCTCCAGCTTCACATCACACCAACAATTTCTTTGAAATTTCTGCATTTCAGCAGTCAAAATTTCCTCAAAGGTTAATATTTTGTTGAAAAAACTTCACTTCCTTTAATTTTAAAAATTTCAATTTTATCTTTCCGATTTAATACTTGTTTAAATAAGAACAATTCAAAATTAAAAGCGGAGATGCATTTTGACGCTTTACGCCTTGTGGCACTCAGATAACCATTATGTTCCTCTGTCCACAACAAACCGGTTTCTTTTGTTCAGTAATTGCCTTTTCTAACACTGCAGCTTCTGTATCGAACAACTAAAGAGAAATTAGGAATTACTGACGTATTTTGTGAAACTCCTGTTCTGATGATTTTTTTTATGAACTTCTGTGAACTTCTTTTATGAACAAAATTAAACTATTGCAAAAAAAAAAAAAAAAGGACAGTCCCCTTCCCAAGCACATTCAGGGATTTTTTTTATTGTGATGCGCGGGAGTTAAGTTACAACTACATAAGTATGTACGACCAAATGTAAAATTTTAATTTTTTTTTTATATCTCTCCCCATACGAATTAACAATTTTGTAATATTGGAATCAACAATAAAATGAAATACTTATTTTTTTCACCTACAATGAGGGACAATGTTGCTTAAAATTTTCATTATATTAAAATGGTAAACAAATTATTTCTCTCAATATTTAAGAAAGGTGAGCATGAAAAATAATTTAAATACAAATATACATAAAAGTAACTAAATAAAATATGCATTGGAAAGTAGATATCAAAACGAATGTTTCTGCCTTGCTATTTATTTTTTTATGATAGAATTTTTTTCTAAAATTGTTTAAAAATGGTAAAGTTAAAAGTTTTGCGACTTTTAATATTTAAAAATACATTGAGAAGTCCGAAAAAAAAAAAAAAACTTTGGAAGAAATCTGTTTTTATTCCTTCTACCGACTGCAGTTAATCTCCTTCATAATAAAAAAGAAAGAAAAAAGAAACGCAATAGTAAAACAAGCTTGAAATATTATTCTCCATAGGACGACATTACGTTTGAAAATTGTAGGTGGCGTTTATACGGCACCCTTAAGGGCTTGGAGTAGAAGAGGTGCGTCGCACCAATCTTCTCTCATTAACATGGCTAGGTCTGAAAAATTGTCGGTGAAAATTTTGGAATTTATAGCACCCTCTGGGCCAGACTTTTTTGGAATAGCAACAACAGGTGAGGGAGATTTTTGCTTCTTTGGTACAGTAAAAGACGGGAATTATGTCTCCGAGTTTGCCAGAATACTAATATATGACACTTTTTCGTGAACTTCCCGGTTTATTAAGAGGTTGACGCTTCCTGGAAAGATCCTAAATCGATCTGTTAGGTTGGTGGGAATTTTGGAAATCACGGGTGACGAAATTTCGTCCGTCCTCCTTAGGAAAGCGGGGGCATTGGTGCCAATTCGCAGCATCATCGCCTGCACAGTTTGCACACTTAAGTTTGTTCTTGCAAGTTAAAGAACATTCCTTAGCATTATGAGATCTGCCACACTTGACATTTCCACGAAAGCTCGCATGCTTTAAAACTGGCAAAATTCCCTACACCACCAGCATTGAGATGGCCCCTTTCTTCCTCTATCTTTCAATCGAGATTTTTGTATGAAACATCTCAGAGATGATATAAATTAGGGCAGTCAGAGGGCCGTTTGAGATTTGCAAACAAAATAACGGCATTGGGGACTTCTTCAGAAATTTAGCTAATTTAGTAACACTAACTACTCAAAAACCTTCCTTTTCAAAGTCTGCTTTTATTTCTTCAATAGGACTGCAGGAAGGAAGTGCTCGAATTACGACTTTTAAGGGTCTAACGCATTTCAGCATGAAGGTTTTGAATTCAGCACCTCGGGATTCGAGGACATGGGAAAGACTGGTGCTCTTTCTGTGTCAACAGTCGGTTTAAAAAATGTACTGCTCATTTGCGAGTGTAGCGACAGGAATTGAATTAGCATCATTGAAAAGTTTAACATTTTAAAATATAATTTCTTTTTGTGCTGTAATATTTTCTATAATTACGGGAAGGAATGTTTAAATTCACTGAATTTTTAATTAAAAAAATCCCATCGAGATGCGCAAAATATATCTGTCAAATTCTGCAACTCTAGATGCAACGGTGCGCGCACGCGCACACTTTTCCTTTTATTAACGGAGACAAATATTTAATCAAATTTCTTCCATTATTGAAAGATAAGGAAGAATGATTCTGTTAATGTACAATTTACTTGACACATTAGAAAGTGAAATTACATTTCCTCAAATTATGGGCGATTTGAAATAAATCATTTAAACATTAAAATTGTTAAGTATGCTATGTCATGGGATTCGCCTCCATTAGGGAGGTTCATGTTCACATACAGGATAAAAGGCTATGAAAATAAGAATCTTTAGTGTTTTTTACAATTTGACGTTTAAAAATACTTTCCTGAGGGAATCTAATATTTGCATAAGCGATTTAAATGAAATTAAACACAAGTATTATTTCCAGTGAAAAAGGACCATTTTTTTCAATTAAAATTTTCACTTGCGCCTTCCTAATTTTTCAATATATTTGTATGCAAAATTTTAAAGACTTATAACGAAGCCAAAGTTATTTCGTCAAATCAATTGAAGGCCGGGTATGTAGTGTAAATGTCCCACTTAATATATTTTTATTTGCATAATAGCCATTTCCAACAATCACGCAAATCAACTCATTTTTTTAAAAATATAATAGCTTACATAAAAATACTATAAAACATTTTTATATAAAACTAATTACTCTATCCCAAATCCTTTTAACAGACACATTTTTAGTTGAAATATTTACAAATAATTTTTAAATCTCAGTTTCAGAAAACGTAGTACCAAACTTTTTTAAATAAGCAGAAAACTAATTTTCTATAAGTTATTTAAAAAATAATCAAATTTGACAAAACACAGCGAGTGGCATCTCGGAAACACGCAAATAAAATGATTTGAAACATCTGCAATACTTCCGTATATAAAATAAATTTAGTTTTGGTTAATAAAAATTAGCAGTTTCATTAATTATGACCAAACCTTTCCTATGCTCAAATTAGTGAAAAAAGTTTGAAGAATATTTATGGATTGTTTCAGCATGCGAGGTTTTTTTATTATTTTCTCGTATACGTAGTCTAGAGAAAGTATTGTAGTCGTCAAAAAATTCGAACTCGAGATTGACGATATTTCCGCATTTTAGACCTCCCCGAGTTTGCAAAACATTTTTGGGAAATTTATCTGCCTGTTTGTGACAAAGTTAACTCAAAAACGCTTTGGGGTAGATAGTTGAAATTTGGTATATGGCCTTTTCACCAAGTTTGCAGATTTCTATCAAATTGTGTAAAATCTGTTGAAAGTCCGTCTGTCCGAATATAAAGTAACACGATAACAACAAAATGGAGAGTTGGATAGATTAGATGTTAAATCTGTATACTGAATCTTGAGTGTAGATATCTATCAAATTTTGAACCCAAAGTAACAACATATTCACTGTATATTTTCAGGAACATGTAAACGTAAATGACTTAAATATATCAAATTAGGTACGAGATTTAGTGATTATAAATGCAGTTTCGCGCCAAATCTTTGTTTCAATCGATTGAGGAAAACGTATCTAAAGCACAAAATCGATTTTTGGATCCGCATGCTAGGGATTAGTCGTCAGGGAACTCGCCAAGGATAACACGATAGATTCAGCATTTTTGCTGAATTCACGCCAAATGTTTCGTAACTATTGTACGCAGTGCCATGGAAGGCGTTCTCTGGCACGACAAGTTTATTAGAGAGTATATGAGAAAGTGTTGGGAATATCACTCCTGCTGGTTTATATATAGATGCTCAATTTGTGTATAATTGGAAAAATTGGCACTTTGCTTCATTTTTTTAAAAAAAATTCTGTTCTTGGGAAAACTGAATTGTATCAAAGTGAACGTGAGTACTCCCCTCCCCCATTGTTTCCTGGTATTCATTTTTAGATCTAGTCCGCTACTGGCGAGGACGTTTGACCCTTAAGAGATTTAATATGCACCAAACCTGTAGACACGAAAATCTTCTGTAGAACTAGCCTTAAAACATGATCCTCTATTCCTGAATACATTTATTATCCTACATGTCTGTTTAAGTCAAAGAGAAAGAAAATGAGTGATTACAACCATAGTTTACATAAAATTCTTTATCAAAAAGAGAAATAAAATTCTCACACGAAGACACAAAATGCAACAAAATGAAACAGCATGCAAGATTAAAAATCTTGCTTTGAGATTTAACAGCTTAAGAGGCAAGAAAATCATTAAATTAGAGCATCATTTAATTTACCATTTTGGACTAAGATGCAATTATAGCCCTCGTTTGCAATAAAATTCTTCTTTGATTTCTAATTAACATGCTAATAAGTAAGATGCAATTTAAGTAAGATTTAATAGAATTCTATAAATTTCTTTACCAATCTAAACAACCGATTATATGCTTTGTTAAAAGCCAGTATGCCTGGAAGAAAAATGAAACAAATATTTTGGGTACAATTAATTGGCATCTTCTATTGCAAACATTCCTGCTGATTGCGTGTTAGTTTTTTCGTTCTTGAAACTCTTTCTCGACATGAGCTTTACACACTTCGCATCGATTCACGTTGCTCACAAAACGAAAGCTTGCACTCGTAACCTCTTCGGCTGAAAGTTTTAGATCTTCTGCGTCTTCGCTGTTCCTAGACATAGGAACCTGAAAGCAAGAAATTTTGCAATTAGCAGTTTTTTTCCAAGCGTCAAATCGTAAGAACTAATATAATAATCGAAGTGATGCATAAAAAACTGAAAATAATTCAACATGCAAAGTCCCTGCACTACATCACTCCCCCCCCCCTCTCCTCTGCATCTTACCTTTTACGAGCCTTTGTAGAAATTGCGTCTCAGTAGTTAATTCGCGATTACCGCATGTCAGTCCAATGTTTCATTGTTTATCTTAATTCGCGTGTTCCTCTCATTTTATCCTAAGTATTTGCATCTTGCACAGCGTTTTAAATAAGAAATAATTAGAAAGAAAAAAATTAACGCTTATTAGTGTACTAGAATGTAGAAAATAACTGGCTCTTATCAAAAATATGTATGCTAAACAAAATCATAAACATGAAGCACTGATAAATAAGCAGATTGCGGATAAATAAGCAAAAAGATGATGAATTAAATTCTAGTTTGCTTATTTATCTTTATTTTTATACAATAGTGATATTCGTGCTTTTTCTTTTGTTTCGTGTGTTTTTTTACAACATTTGCTTTGATCTACATATTTAAGAAATTCTCTACATTTCAGTAGATTAATAGAGGTTTAAAAACTTATTCTCCACTCTTTAGCTTTGAATGTATTTCATAACTCGTTATTTTAACTTATATATATATTTTTGAAGTTTGCAATCAGATAGTTTAACATAAGATTAAAATTATAGATTTACTAGTAATTAAGTTATGTAGATATTGACATATTTTGTCACCGAAAACACAAACCGGATAAAATAATTCAAAACTATTACAGCAGGAAATGCATGAAAAATCGATTCTATTTTTATCTTTACCAGCATGAAAAAAAAAAATCAAATTAAATAAAACCGTATGAAAATTAAGAAGTATTATTGCACGGTTTATGATTATTAGACAAGAGAAGAACGATTGTCACACATATTTTTATGCTCAAAAAGTTCTGAAACTCTTCAGATATTTTTAAAATTTAAAGCAAAGCCACTTCCTGTTCTCCATAAAAGACCTATACCCGACTATTTAAATATGTACAGCAAATGCACCACAGGTCGTGATTACAGGCACTCAAAACTTAGTCGTGAGTGAAAAATACCGAATTTTCTTTGACTGCAGGAGGTTTTGTATACAAATAATTCCTTCGGCCCTATAGTACCGGTAATTGAGAAAGAATGCAACAGAGACCTTACACATTCGCCTGATTCCACGAGACGAAAGCAAATGAGGTTAATCCTGACGTATTCCATGAAGCGCTTTCTCGCGGGCTCCTCTTTATATCAGTCAAATTATCACATTCCAATTGTTTCACAACCAGCTTTTTCTTCCGATGTCAACCCATGCAACTCCCCTCACTGTTGAGTGAAAAATTTGCTTGATTCATTAATTGCTGTTTTTTTTAAATTATTTACCAGATTAAAATATATGCACAAAAAGTTGTATAACAGTACAATTCTATTCAAATTACGTTTCGCTTCGAAAATGATAGTTTTGGAAAAGGGCACCGTTATAAAATCATTTCAATAAAAAGCAAAAGAGTAAATTGCAGATCGCTATTATAACTTCTAAATTACATTTATGCACGATAATATAAAAATTCATATTTTAAAACCAACCAAAAATATAATAGTTCTATTCCGTTCAACTCAGACGAGTTTCAAATTTGTTCGGTTGTTGTAAAGAAACGGACAGAATCTATACTGCTATACACAATATTGACTGATTATATATTGTATATATAGAATGAAACTAAACTGCCAGAGGTACCAAATATTTTTGGCGAGTGGTATATGAATAATTCCAAAATCCCGAAGTGGAGAACGTGGCAACTAACGGGTTAAAGGACAACTGTTACATTACGAAGAAATGTAGTGAATGGCGACTGAGGTATTGAAGGACGAGCCAAAAGGAAGCTCGAAATCCGCATTTATATCTTTGTATACTGCATAATTGAAAAAGGATATTATCTTTGAGAATTTAATGGTTCTCTTCCGTAATAAAAAAGTTCTGCAACAGTCGCCACTTTTCGTCAGAAGTTTAACACATTCCAGCATCATTTTATAGTTTTTTATTGCACAGATCGATACGCAGAGGAAGAAAAACAGGATGTTGCCATTCGAAGCTTCCGAAATTTTTCCACTATAACCGTGGAAAATTCTCATTGGTCCCTATTGTTTTAAATCATCGCAATCTCAAGGCCATACTTTCAAATAATATCTGAAATTTCCTTTCGATGAGTTGAATGGATAGGCCGCTATGGGATTCATATATCGGGAAGGTTTAAAAATTTTTTTTTAATAACTACTGTATTCAAGATACTATTGTTTAGAATCACTGTCTTATCCGCTCTCCAATTGCGATTTGACATTTTTCCTGAAATATGCAAATTAAGATGGATTCAATAATCCGAGTTGCACGAAGTTAAATATTGGTCAACAAATTACTTTAAGGGTTAAAGTGAATAAAATTTATCTTCACTTTCTGTCGCAGCAATTTAGAGTGCATTTCGGGCGGGACCACATTTGTAAATAGCTTCATTTTAGAAATTTGAAAGAGATATCGGATGCGGTGTCCATCAAATTAGGTATCGATTAATCCGTTTTAGTTTTCTTTTTATGACGCGAATGTGGACTTCTTTCCTTCAAATGTATTCACTTTTATATCTTTCCTGAGGCTGATTTAATCATCTATTGTTGAATCTCGTTTTTGTTGCTAAAAACTGCCCTTTATTCACGTTACTTTGGATATGTGTGATTAGCAATAACTACACTAGTGTCATTCTCATTCAACTAGACAGTAAACCACTTGTTCTCATCACAACTGTTTTGCATGAAAATAACCAAGGTTAGTAGCCTTACAGCAAAAGTACATTTAAAAAGAAAGCAGTGATAGTTCATATTCAGTCTTACCAACTGCATGCAGGTTTACGCTTCCATGGCGTTTTTTCTTTCTGCTGTCGGGTTCAAAGGGAGATTCCCTAAGCACTTGTACATTTAAAATTCTTTTTTGGTTAAGATGTAGTTTAAAGTTGGCTATTATAAAATATTAATAAGGCGAGTGAACAACTGATGGCGGCTAGTATACTTCAGTCGAATCCATATCCTTCGTAAATGAGGCATTAACAAAAATTGGCTTTTTTTTTTGAAATAATTACAACTATGCTCAGTCGATTTCAAAAAAGGATCTATACACTAGTTATTTTCTTTTAAATGCAAATGAAACAATGCTCGCATAACAAACTCAAAATGGCCTGCACCAATTGCAATTACAAATGTAATGTACAGCGATTTAATTTTTTCCTGTAACTAAGAAAATAGTATTTTAATCTACCTACAGTTTTTGATAATACAAGTTTAGGTTTTAAGTTAAAAGCTGAAGTTTTGTTTCAGGCATCTTCCAACAACTAGTCATTAATTCGCAAGACATACAATTAAGAAAATTCAGTTGCTGTGATAAATATTACAACAACTAATATGCTGTTGGAAGCGATCCCGTTTTTAATTGCAAAACTATTAATGATGACACACTTACTACCAGATTGTAAATTCAATAAATTGGCTGAAAGAGTACTTTGTTTAGAATTAGGTGGAAAGGACTTAGTGACGGTTTTCCGCATGGATTTTGATAAGGGTCGCCTCCGATTTCATTTTTTGTGGGGTGGGGGTGAAGGGCTAAAAATCTACTTGGTCTAAATTGTAATGCTAAGCCCATGTCTAATTTTCTACCTTGCAACCGTATTCAAAGAGTCCATTTACTATTTTATATAAAAAAGTAATGAATGAAATGAGCTAACTGAAACTTGTGGGGGAGGGAGCACCAGCGAAAACACAGAGGGGAAAAATAGGATTAAAAAATTTGAACGGTATTCGATAAATTTCAGGAGACAAAAAAAAAAAAAAAAAAAACAATATTAAATCAACAATATTTTAATCTAAAAACATAAAAAGAAAGACGCCCATATGTCCAATTTATCCAATGAAAGAAGAATATTGAGTTGAATCATTCACGTCAATCAATTTTCTGTATTGGTAGTTCGAATCGTTATTGAGGGGATTCCATTTTTCTTCAGAGAACGTCATCATTTTTCGAGTCTGGTATTTCCATTTTTAAGAATGTAAGATCACTTAAATTACTCAGATTAATATCACGATATTTTTCTTAATCAGTGAAAAATAATAAATGCAGCAAGATGCAAACAAATATTGAAGAGAATTTCTTATTTAGTTTCCTCCATATTGAAATTTGACCGAAATCTTTGCCATTTTATGTAATGCAAGCGGAGAGAGACTTCCGTTCTAAAACTTACCTACATATGTGGAATAAAATGAATCAATTGTACTTAAATGAACTGTTGTTCTTATTAAAATTGATGTAGTACAGGAACTAGATTATAAAAAATAACAAAATTTCAACCTAAAGTGAATTCTACAATTCGTATTCAAATTAATTCAGCTAAATTTAAACACGACTTTAGAAATACGACATACCGAAGCTAAATTTTCGAAGAACTGCAATTTCGTAGAAAGTAGATAACACGATAATGAAAAACAATGAAAGGAAAGATCCAAAGCATGATGCAAAAACGAATTTGAGGCCGAAATTCTTAGCGAATTTTAGCTGAAAATGATAGATTTCGAATTCTCGTTTTGAAAATTTCTGTAATATTGATTATGAAGCTATGCGAAGCTTGCTACATTTTAAAGTGTCCTTTTTACACGAAGAAAGATTTTACCAACATTGATATTAGCGAGAGAAAGCAAGTCTCGTCGCATTATTAAGCATGGTCACATATTCTTCTGAAGAATCCTATGCATGTCTGTGGCTGTATACACTTATGGCCAAAATTCAGAAATTGAATGCAAGCTTTCCGCCCATAACGCCAAATGTTTTTCAAATACAACAAAATTACTCATCAGTTGTCAAATTTAATCTATAATATAATGCAAGAGGGATTAGTGGAATCCAATCAATTAAAAGCTTTAAACTATTACTGTGCAATATTCGCTATGTTCCTTAAAAATATTTCCACAATAGTGGTCAAAATCGGAAACATCAAGCATCTAACAGCGACTCCTTGACTGAGCTTTGTTGCTTTCACAACCGATATGCTGCTGCTGATTCACGTGCAAATACTGAATGCTTTTTTTTTGTAAACATAGAGAAGTTGGATATACCAAGCATGAAAAAAGAAAAAAAGTCGTCTTTTTATTGAAAGCTGGAAATGTTTGCCTATTTTACCCTTTATATCGTTAATTTGCTTCTTATTGTTTATTTCATGTTTCTTTCTGTTTTAATACATATTCCGAATTTTTGTATCTATACGGAACTATTTTACTAAAAGAAACCAATATCTTTAGAATGAGGCAGTAATGAGAAAAAGTATTTGCATATTGGGAAACTTAAGATGACAAGACATACTCCTTGTAGTTTTCTCTAAGTCCATTTAAACGTTCCCGCTTATTTAGCATTTAGAAAAGTAATTGTTACATTTTAATATAATTTAGATTTAAATATTAGTGAATGATAGCATATGCAATTAGACATTTAAAAGTGAAAATTTATGGACTTCATGGAGCCGTTCCTATAGCATTGAAACGAATTGGAGGATATATGGAATCATTCAACAGTGAAGCGACCCATTTGAGTCGCCTTCCAATATCATTAATTCTGCTTCTGTTATACTGTTGATCAGTATCACATGAAGTATCTTGATGTCTATATGAAGTGCGATTAACAGTTAGTATAGTAGAATAACAGAAGTACTTAGTTTATGCGAACATGTTCTTTTTACTTACATCAAAGATGGCTGCATTTACTAGGGTATAACTTAATGAACCAACTGCGAAGGCTATAATTGAAGATTTTCGATGTTCCTTCACACCAAGGATCAGGCAATATCCAAAGCCTACCGGAAAAAGAATTCCTCCAGGAAGCACTAACCACCAGTTAGGTGCATACCTTATAAAATAATTTTTTCTAGTACGCTGTAAAAAAAAAAAAAATTAAATCCTTTATATTTCAAAATAATTTATGAACATAAATTTTAATTTACGTGCTCTGCATACTATTTTGTTAAGGTATTCGAAACATATGAAGGCTACCTTTAAGAATGTTTAAATTGCTTATTTAGAAGCATGTAGATGAAGACTGCACTCAAAATAGCTTGCTTTTACCCATTAACCATTGATGTGTTTATTTTAAATAATTTGAAAACCAGGCAACGTGATAAATCATTTTTATAGGCTGCATTGTAAACTTATTTGGTGGGCATTTTACCCAAAATATCCAATTTAGCTCCAAGATACGAAATCTACCCAAATGATTTGTTGGGACCAAGTCATTTGGGACTTGCTATTAATCTTTAAATCACTTTAGATATCAGTCTAGTAGTTTGAAGGATAAAAATCGATAAAAAAAATCCTAAAATAGTAATAAAATGGTATATCCTTGTAAAAATTTAGATTTACGTTTTTGAAATATTTGCTAATACTTTATTCATTTGTTTCTTTCATGAAAAGAATTCGACTTCGTTTTAGTTCTCTTGCATGAAGTCGATACTTCGAGATATTGGTTTCAGCCTTCAGTTTTATTGATAAGCTTAAACCGAGAGCTATGTGGGGAGGGGGGTATTTATAAACAAGATACAACTTCTCCAAGTATCTGTTGCAATTCGCCCGGCATTCGAACAGAGAATAAGATTACAAGCGATTAGAATTTCCGCTATGAAGTCATGCTAGGTTATGAACAACATGAGTGACGATTTATTATTCGTCTTATGAATATTAATTACCATATTTTTAAAATTATAAGCCACAATTAATTTATTCATTATTGTAATAGACTGATGCAAAAATTAAAAGATTCATTATAAAATGTTGCAATGACTGCTAGTTGAAATTGTCTACTCAAAAAATAAATATTGGTAAAGAAATCGAAACAGTAGGGGAGGAGGAGGGAGAGATGGGAACACGTCGTAATTTCAATAGATGGACAATGTTAAGTAGGTTTGATTGTATAAAATACAGATGGTATATATGGTTTTTATGCGGAACATGAATTCCAACGATATTGGCATTATAACACCGTTGTAGTATTTTCCATCAGTGTACATGTGTATACTAATACAGTGTGCATGGTATACAATGAATGTGCATATCACGTCACCTACTTCCAATATTCCAAAATATATTTTAAAAATAAATCAACTAATATATTCAGGTGATGAAAGTGATTGACCCAGTTCATGACAAGGATGGATTACGATTGAGATTGGATTACGATGAGTGTATTAAATTATGTGCATTTTAACAATTTCTTCAAGTTTAAAATGAGAAATTAAATTAAAAAATATTTCCACGATTAATTTGTTTAGAAAGGACTTTCATTATTTCGTAAATCTTAGATTTTCTAATCGAGACTTTATGCAGTCCACTTTCACCGCATAATAAAATTATCTTTAATATGTTGTAAAAAATTTCTAATAGCAATTTATGAAGTTTCGGAATATTTTTTGTACGATTTCTCATATGCTGTCCCTATCTACAGTACAAAAACAGGTTTTACTAAATCGGTATCCTCATTGCACTCTTGTACGTTTCATAACATACTGCGCAAATTCTGCTCAATCATTCTGAAGCAGTTATTAATCCTTTCATACGCATTCCTTGTCGCGTTGAGCAAAGAAATCTTGTCTATGTTATTCCTTACAATTTTACAGGTTACTTAATTCATTACAATATCATGATTTTCAATTTTACAATGCTATAACATCGCATATAAATTTCTTCGGTTCTAAATTAATTGAGCCAATTTGCAAGCGTTGCACATAGGCACTTAAATATAGTACGCATAAGAAAGTTAACCAACCAAATCAATGTAAAAATTTACAAGATAAATTACCCTCGCAGATTAATGTTACTTCTCATAACATCAGGAAAGTCATTATAAACATGCAGCCATTGAAACAAACGTAAAGAACGGTATATGGTGTTTTGTGGCAACAAGTATCACAAACAGATTTATGATGCTGTAATCCGATGTAGAATTGAAGCATGCTCATAGTAAGATTCTCTCAAGTGTATTTAGCATCCAGCGTTATTTAAAGGCAAGAAATGCTTTATATTCTAATTACGACAACACTACGAATAAAACATACACGTACATTGTTTACATGCAAGACCATACTGAACAGGAAAGCACCTGCTGAACCAACCAAGGCTGCTGCCATTGCAGTTTTGGGTTGTTCTGCGTAAGCAAGACGAACACACCATCCAAGTCCTCCAGCAGACACAAGTCCTCCAGTGTACAACAACAACGAGTTAAGACGCTTGGAAACGGGAAGCTGAAAACATTGTACTTTATTAACAAACATTTAGTTGGAGCTTATCGTTAATATTCACTTCTACGGAAAACATTCGATACTCGCATCAACTCCATCAAAACAAAAACAAAAAAACCCAGAAGATTTACTAAAGGTAAATTTCAAACTAGACATGTGGCGACATTTTCATTAGAATTACAGATTACCATGAATTGCGATTGCATGGCCTCTTAGTCACATTTACAAATGTGACTTCAGAATATTTGTACGCAAAGGATTGAAGGGAAAAATTTTTAATCCAAAATATGGCCTCATTTCTAACTTTAAACAATAACCAAATGAAAGACAAGCTTTAAAATATTATTGCCAAAGAAAAAACGTCTTTGCCAGCAAAATTTGTACAGGTTATTAAAGTTTTAATTCGTCTTCACTATTTAGCCTTATTTTCTTATTAATATTGACAAAACCATACCGAAGTAATCATGCGCCCTTTGGCAAAATTGTTAAAACTGCACCCTCCCCCTCAAGTGTTAAAATAGATAATTTTTCATCCGACTGCTCTAGAAACAAATGCCTATCTACATTTTTTTCACTACACAGATTTTATGAATTTTATAGTATTGTAAGTAGGTTTAATAAAAATTCATTCTTTAAAAATAATTGTTTAATTATGTTGGTGAAAATATTGTACGCAATAAATAAAATTTGCAATATAGAAAATGAAATACAAAATGTTAATGTTTTCTAAAAGCTTGAAAGTGAATCAAAATTTATTGTTCACGACAGCTACCAAGCACCGATATTCGTTTGATGTATAATAAAGAACATCTATCACAATAATCTATTTAGCTCTGATTATTGGTAGTAGCTTGAAGATGAGGTAGTAGATTGAATGGAAAATTGGCAGAAAACGAATTTTATTTGCAGACAAAATAATGTAGATCCAGTTAAACTGAAGACATTGAATACACTTGAGGAGAAGTGGAAGTGGAAATAGATTCAGATATTTATCTCGTAATTTCATAATTTAATAAAATGCAATAAGTAAACAATCAAATCTTGAACTAATGTGTAATAAATATTGCAAATTACAATATTACATGTTATTGGAATGATACTGAATGATTAGAATGAGTGATTAATGATTGAATTTTAAATATTTTGGTGAGTAAGTCATTTTGGAATTGTATTTTGAAAATTTAACCACAATGAAAAAAGTTCTTGCAAAAGCTGCTGAATTCTGAAGTAAACTGAGAAAAAGAAAGCTACAATTATACGACATTTTGTTGCTTCGAGGGCAAATTCAAGACAAAGTCATAACATACTGAACATGCTAACACGCGTGTTACATCAGCAAGCTTACATTTTAAACCATTATACTGCCCATAACAGCTTCTGTTTGTATTTAATTCTTTACTAACAAGCCGCTTTCGGAGTGAAGCTTCTTCGCTCAAATATCTGGTTGTTAAACAATAATCCATTTTATCCTTGATAAAAATAAATTCAATAAAAATTGGAATTCAGGCAATATTGTTTTCTTTTGTGAGTATTTAGAACTAAACGTCTGTATATGGCGAATTTGAAAAGTAAAAAAGAAATTTGCGATGCATCAACACGTTATTCCATATTGGATGAAATTATACAATGGTTTCAAGAACTATGCGAAATAATCTGAAATAAACTAAATTTCAAAAATGGAAGATGAATGAAGAAAATGTTAAGAAAATTTAAGAAAAATGTTAATTTAATTTAAATAAATTAACTACCAGAATTTTTCCAATATATTGTCTGAAGATAAAAAAATTTATCAATTTTATCGCTTAGTTAAGGGTCAAAGAATGCTGAAATGAAATAACTGCAAAGTCAAAATGAAACCGAAAATATGTAATTAGAAACCAAAACAAAGAAAATATCCGATATTAGAATGAAAAGCCACTGACGATACAATAAAAAAAAATCCAAGGAAATAAAGGTCGCTTCCTTTGATGAAAATATTTTTGGGAGACATCGCAATAAAACACCAACAGCTTGAATATTTGTTTTGCCAACTAAAATTTTTTTAACTTGAAATGTGACAGCTATTTTGTGGACATTTCGGCGCACGAGCTTTTTGTAGGCCAAACTGCACAGGAGATTAAGACTCAGAACATGATGGTAATTTTGCTCATAATATAAAACTGAAAAGCATGTATTAGGTATAAAGCGAGAAAAGATTAGAAGTTTAAAATAAGTGATTAAAAATCAAATATGTGAAACTCCCAATAAATGTAGATACTATATCCATATGCCATTTTTGTTCAGTTAAAAATGGTAACTGAAATGTCTCGGCTAAATCAAAGATGAGTAATCTTTAAATACATTTTATTGTTAAAGACGTTTCTACAACGACTGCGAGCTGGAAGTTCTGAGAAAAATAATGCGTAAACCTTAAATGATCAATCCTTAACCGGGTTGAAATCGTATCTAGTTTAAGGAGGATAACAATGGTGTTAAATGTTTTTACATTGTACAACTTTCTATACTTAAATTCTATAGATTTTGCTAATTTCGAAAAACCCATTTTCGAATTCATGCCCACACATCAGTATAAGGAATAGGTTGCGTAAAATGTTCACTTGCAGATTTTGCAACAGCATCGGCAGTCATTCATCTGGATACCTATAAGGGTAGGAATTCGAAAAAATATCAAAATCCTTCTAGCGTAGAATATGGTATAGGAATTGAATCGCAAGTATGACCGAGTGATCAAGGTGTAAGCTAACGACAGCTTAAGAGTTCAAACAGTCGATTTTTTTTCAACTCGCATTTTTCACACACTGAATGACGCGCTAAAACGGAGGCAAATACAGAGAAAAGCATAATCTCTCAGCTTACAACTTCTTTGCCACAAATAAAGGTGCAACTTGCATGTCTTATACTTCAAGACATTTTATGACTACAAGTCCGTTTTTACAGACATTTGTCGGCGAGAAAAAATGGAATTAAAAACCAGGTCTGGGGTATCTGCTTTTGAGAAGTTTTGAAATGGACGTAGCAAAGTAGTTATATTTAACCATCTGGAAGCAATCGGCAAATGTGTATTCTTAATGGGGGAGGGGATATAGCAAGGACGGACACTTAATACGATTACAATTTCAAATGATTTCCTGCTTACAACCTGGAAGAAAGGCAACGGAACATGTCACCAGTGTAAAAGCAATGGTCCATAATTTTCAAAATATAAGCTGTTGATTAGAGAAATTTTAATTAGAACTACCAGTGTTATTTTAATGCTTTGTTCTATTCGTGCCTTTATATGCAGATTTCTAATCTAAAAATGTCCATATAGATGACTATTAGTGTTATACATTACAAATCACCGAGTTTGTAGAATATAATGACACGCTACAGTCCATAGAAAAGAATCCATAGAAGTCTGAAAAGAAAGTTCTAGATTTAAGAGCTGATGGTCATAAAAACTCAACAAGGCAGGATATTTCATATTATAGACGCATAGTATGATCTTTGTTGGTCGAGAAAAACAACTCGATATAAATTTAACGCCGGCCAGTTACTTGCCAAACAAAGATTGACACATCGGAACAGCACTACCGTCAAGTTTCCTTTGCACCCCCCCCCCCCTTTTACTAGAAATACATTTTGTAGAGCAAGACTATACAAAAACAGCAGGATTGCATACTATGATGAATGAGAATGACCTCCTCTGTATTTTTAAATAATTAAAAGCAAGAATTGGGCATTTTATAGCAATAAAACGAAGCCATCGCAAAAATGTTACACCAACTGAAATTCAAATTTTTTTTTTCAAATGATACCATTTAGTTATGCTATGTCTTCCTTAAACTTCGCGATCAAAGAAAATTATGCATAACTTAACTCTCTGGCTGCGTAATTCTTTAAAATCACTATTTAGATGCATTGTTTCCGAATAAGTTCAAATATTTTTCAAATAAAGTAAACCGATACTATACGTTACAGAATATAATAAAAATCTGTAATCGTAAAAATAAACACTCTAAACTACGAAAAACGCGGGATGCAATAGAAAATGGACCAATTGCGAACCCTCGGAAATCATGGGATAAGCAGATGAAGGGTTAAAAAGTGATTAAAAATTTCGATTATGATAAAAATTCCTTTACTGTAATAAAACCGTTATTTTCGTCGTTTTAATAACTGTTTCGTTGTTTCGACAGTTTTTAATTCACTTTTTTCCCTTGCTTCAAATAAATTTCTCGTCGATTTTTTTTTCTTCTGTGATCTTGATCATTTCTTTCAATGCAAAACAGTTTTTCGAGATTCTATCCGATACATTTATCTGCTTTAAGAAGCCAGCGAAATTAAATTTGGTTACCATAATTCCCCAAATAAGATGGGGGGAAAATTCGGTTATTCGCCGAAGGTGGCCGGTACTTAATATAACAAAGTACTAAATATAAAAATAGAGAAATATTTTTTTTTGACCAATTTGAAAAATTTCTATTGGTTATTTTTGCATTCACTATCTGGTCACTGAAAACATTCCCCCTTTCAGTTTGCAAATGAAATATCAACGATTCATCTAATAAGATTTCCTTTCCTTTGCACTTCGTAAATGCGATCAAACATGCACCCAGAAAGAATTAAAAAGGCGCGAAGGTCCTTATTAATCGTTTGCTTTTTATCGTTAAATTCCATTATTTTCCCCCTCCCTTTTGTAATGGTTTTAGTTTATTAATACAAATTGACAAATCGTTCACGATATTGTTCTGCTTTCCATTTTACATTGCCTATCCATTTTAAAAGAGAATGCAATTTAAAATCAAAAGGAATAATGGTCTTGTCGAAACTTTCATTCTCCAATAAAGGTTTTGTACACCTTTGCCCCCCCCCCCATAAAAGTGTGGACTTTCGCTAAGGGCGCCTTGCATGGCATTAGCGAATAATACTTCAGAAATACAGAATTCTGGCTTGTATCTTAATATTTTTATTAGTCTAGTGCGAATATGGATACATTGATACATGGTTCATTGTTTTTGGATACATTTTTTCCTGAAGATTGAAGTCGAAATTTGGGAAGGAGCTACAGTTGTAATCACAAGATCACATACCGTATTTAATGCCTTTAAGTCATTCGCATTTATGAATTATTGCGGTTACATACATGCGAAAGTACATACAGAGACTTGACCTTTCGACAAATTAAATGTAGCTTTTGATGTAAACTGTTGAATAGTGAATTTTTCTACAAAGCATTTAGAGTCGATGGCTTTTCAGGCAGAATTATTCAAATGCTCCAATAATGAATGTGCCCCGTCTAAAGATTCACGAGTAGTAGGAACACGGCTTAAAGGAGTTCGACATTTTGCGGCCGTAGTAAGTATGCATTATCAGGCACATCTTTTAAGAAAATTGTCACTTAATCACACATTTAAGAAACTTGTAATATGCTAATGATTTACTTTAGGTTAATTTTTTTATTATTTTTTGAGATATGCAATTTTTATTTTATTCCAGACTGCTCTTTATCCACGTTTGTGTAGAAAATTATTGAAGCAGCAGTCATGTATTCTAATTACTAATTGACCGTAATGAGGAACTTAATTACACTTGATAAAATGTTTATCTTCAATAGAATTTGAAATAAAATTTGTATTTTTATGCTAATACTTATTTGTCGACTAGGAATATAAAGTTTTTAGAACGATCTGTTTGCGTCCCCTTCTCAGCCTAGTTACTATGTAGCTGGCTAGTTTGAAAACTTTATGATAATTTAAAATCTATTTAATACCCACCAAAAAAATTGAAATTCGGAAATTAAACAAAAATAACTTTAATCTGAGTGTCAACATCATTTCAAGTGGATAAATGCTTTGGTTACGAATGTCTATACTATGTTGTGGCCACTCGATAGATAGTTTTGAAAGATCTTTGTACTATGCAAATCAAATGTATATCCGAAATATGTAGCATAGAGAAAACTTGCTCTCTATTTCAAAACAAGAGCCTTTTGCCTAATATAAAAACAATTCAGATTAAAAAGCTTCTACCCCAAACAAATGAAATTTAGCTTAAATCAGATCCAAAAGTGAAAACTCTTGTTATGTATTTATAACTATGCTTCAAGTAGAAATGCAAGATAAAATCCTTTGGAAACAATAAGGGAAGGCAAGTTTTGAAATGCAAGTGTTGCAACTAGTTGTTTAGTTTTCCGTAACAGAATAATTTTTACTTCAATGTAGCAGAAGATCCAAACTTTACTACCCATTTGAAGCTACAATGGATTATGTTTTCAGAGCGACAATCCCACTTCAAACGTCTCTATCACACAAGCAAGAGGATGTTAGAAACACGAAGGACAATCCTACAATGACGGCTCTAATGGTCAAGAACTTAATGGGGAAAAAAAAAAAAAACTTTCCGTTGTTAGACAGTCTAGTGCACCTCCCACCTCTCCACATACCAAGCAACAAGTTTATTCAATTCTCGAACCAGTAATCCTTATTATGCGATATATGAGACTCGGCCATCAGGCTTTTATGGCAATACAGATATCGAATCAAAGAATTATAAATGAAAGAATCGCCACCCACGACTAACGCATTAATCAGTTCCATCATCCTGTAAATTTCATAACACTAGATACCTTCTGAACTTGCATTAAAATAACACCATTTACTAACTCAACTAAGCAATTCTTGCAATCAATAAACGCGTTACTTTTTAAGACATCGCTTTTAACTACATAAATAATCTAACAAGCGAGGTTAATACATCATTATAAAATTCATAAGCAATAGTTTAATGAACATGAAACAATATTCAAACTACTACATAGAAACATTTCTATAAAAAAAATCAAATAGCTACAAAGTGATTCAGAAAGCTCAAAAGACTTTTTAAAAAAAACTGTGCTTACTTGTTTTTGTGACTTCACAGCCATTATTACCGATATAATATGTGGATATTAAACTGCTCAAGCACAATAAACAAAGCCTCGCCACAATTTGATTTCTATCTTCCTGTAAGGCAAAAATTTTTTTATTCACGATAATATATAGGCGACTCATTTCGTTGCCAAACTACAGTTACTAATATATATTAAAATTTGCGAATTTAATTTAATCGACTGAATAGCACAGTAGGTATGGATACTGTTCATGAGGATCCAGTTCATGGTTCATTCGAATTAAATAAACAAACAATAATTATTTCGCATTCAACGTCTCATATAGATTGGTTTATTAAATTCACAGCCCTTTTAGCAATTATTATATAATTGCTAACAGGTTTTGTTAGATTAACTTCCTACTTCGAGACTACAGTTCCCGAATGCTAGAAAACAGCTATGGTTGACCCTATTCCAAACCCAAAATCTGATTTGTCATTACCTCAAAATTTCAGTCCCACTTCGCTATTTAGTAGCTTGAGTAAAGTGTACGAATCTGTGCTTCTCAAACGCCTCACTCAATTTCTCAGCGACAACAATATTATGATTTCCGAACAATTCGAATTTATTAAAAACCTGTCGACGAATTCCCAACTTATTCGTGTTGCAGAATTCATTCACGATAGCTTTGTGAAATCTGAAACCATAAGTGCATTTTTTCTGGACGTGGTCAAAGCTTTTGATAAAATTTGGCACGAAGGTTTTTTATTCAAGCACATGTGACTTGGTATTTTTGTTCAATTGATCAAAAATTTACGTTTTTACTTATCTTCTAGTACTATCTTTACTATCTTTCATGATACGAGTAAACAACATGATTTCTTCCCCCAGACCAATCCTGAGTGAATTCCGGGGTGAGGAGTGGGAATTATCATAATAAAATATAGCATAATAAGTAGCCGAGGAATCAACAATTTGATGAATAAAATATCACTTCTTATCTGCATTATTTAGTACAATCTGAATCAAAGAAAACCTTATTATCCTATTCATGCATAATATAGAAAATCTAATTTTCCCATTAATTCTACGGACAGATGATCGAAATAGTGAGTGAAAGTAAAATCTCAGTCTTTCAAAAATAGTATCTTATCGGAAAGACCAATAGCAGTCGGCAAAAATGCTACAATTTTTTCATTTGTCACTTATTCTGCCAAATGTGAAGCAAACTATAATCTGGATGGATGATAATTAATTAAATCTGCTTATCTGTAGACTTAAAGTCGTCGGTATACAAGGCATTGATTTCTTAGATGACCGAACAAATATATTCGGCACAATATGATATCGAATTCACTTGCTACCCAGTGTGTTATTTTACCATTGTAATAATTTTGGATACTTAAACCATTACTGGGATATTCCAGTCGTTTACAATATATTAACTTCAGATAGATTTTAAATTATCATATTCGTTAATACCCAGTTTGCCACATAATTGTTCCGAAGCCATAAAAACTTTTGTCAACGAAATTCTCAATTTCTCGCGGACGGCAAGAGATCACCGACAGTAAGGAAAGGTGGGGGGGGGGGACCCAATTGTAGCTGCATTTGCATTCCCCTATCTTAAATAATTATTAAGGGGACTTCACACTTTTCTAAAATTTTCAACAATAACTTTCCGGAAGGTAATATTCACCAAGTATCAAGTTACCGATTATATTTTATTGTATAATGCAACCTGTAATCTTATTTATATATGCAGTATAATTTTGGCAGTTGCGTGGCCGAAAGGAAGAGACTGTTTGAATCAAATTCAATTTATTTCACCACGGGAGGCATAACAGAGACAAAGACGCATGTTTGCGCCAGATGACAAGAGCGAAAGTGACAGAATTTTTCTCCCAAGTGGTGTTATTATGAGACTCCGATAGGGATTTATTTTACACGTGTTGACTTAGGAAAGGGGATCTTAGTTACTTTTGAAACACCTGCATAAGCGCCAGGGATTCTTACCCCTTCGCTTGCGGCGTGATAAACAAAGAAAAAGGATTTTTTTTTTTTTTTTTTTTTTTTTTTTTTTTTTTAGAGCGCGGGTTGGCAATAATTAAATAAAAAAGTGGGATTTGGGTCAGGAAATAAGATAAAATTTTAGAATAAAGTAGTATGGACTGATTTAAGACAAAAAAAATAGGGAATAATTAGCATTTAAATTAAATTAAGAGATATCATTACATATATATTTATATATTTATTTGTTTTTGTATATATTATTTTTTGCAATTTTTGCATATCACCATTATTTATATGTTGCATTTACATCAATCTGGCACTGTCATATATATATATATATATATATATATATATATATATATATATATTATTGTGCCTATAACATTGGAGGCATACTCTTCAGTGTTCAACGCTTGTCCAATCACTGAAAGGCGCAAACCTGACATTTCTCCGCTTTGAATCAAGCATCAAAAGGCGCAGCCCTGACGTCTCTCCCTTCTCTCCGCTCTGAACCAATCACCTGTAGGCGCAACTATGACGCAATCTAGGAGTCGAGAACATTCTAGATTTGAATTTCGGCAGAAAGGGAATCAGTATATTATTTATATCTTGAAGACGACTCGCAATATGTTGTAACGTAAAGAATTTATATATTTTGGTATCTATCGGTATTTCGTCAAGGTATCAGAATAAACGGCACCCGAAATATAGTTTTTTTTTTGTTGTTGTTTGTTTGCTCCTCCCAGTTATATTTATGAATTTCAGAATTCACCAAAAAAATAAATACTGCAGCAGATGTTCTGCATTTTTTACTTAAGCATTGTATATATTTATTAAAAAAATTATTTATATACTTTTCCAATACAAACGTAATTAAATACTACAATGTACTATAGTACCAGCGAGACCCAGCTTGGCCGGGCATTTTTTTTTTTTTTTTTTTGTAAAATTGTGTTTTTATTAGTGAATATATTTGCATACGAATTACATATTGATTACGCATGAATATTTTTTTAATCTCACCTACATATGAACTAGTCATTTAAATAAAAAAAAATCATAAATGCACTTAGTTTAACATGTTATTCGAAACAATCTGCTATATTACAGTATTCGTTTTACAGTTTATCTATCATTATTTATATTTTTGAACACTTAGTTTTACCATGATGAAATAAAGTCCGAGATGGAGCTATATGACATTGTCAAAATGAGAGCAGATAGAAAAAGGCTCCAATAATTATTTATAAAATAAATGTTTTCTCTCTGTGTGTGTAAAATAGAATTTTTCCAGGAAACATATATAGATAAACGGCAAAACCTTATCTAAATATAAAATTTGATCCAAATCGTTAGAACCGTTTCCGAGATACACTAAATAAATATATATATAAGAACCGCTTATTTAAAGATACAAGATATTGCAGAATTTATCTTCAAAGAAAAGTTGGGTAAATCTAAGATATATAAGAAAGATTATTAAAATAATTTTTAACTTTAATGTAACTAATCAAATAAATATGATAATTGTTACAAAAATTCATCTGTTTGATGTCAATAAGTTAAAAATTTTTAATGATTTTAATTAATAGTTTGAAATTCACCACCATTAATTTTAAAAAGGCAAAATTATCAATACAGATTATTGAAAGTGATGACAATATAGATTACTGCGAAATGCCCGGTTATGCGATACAAATAATGATTCAAATTATATTGATGACTTGATTTGATAACATTTGTACTTTTCTAGCCTTTAAGGTGGAATGCAAGATAATTTAAGAGATTCAAAAAGCTTCTTGATTGCACATGCTGACAGAATTAATAACAATGATGAAATCATGATAATAAGACAATAGAATTAGCATTAACAACAATGTGGATATAAATGAAAGTATAATCAATTGGGATAATGACTTAATTTAAAAATTGTTTTATTTCTAAAAGTTTACATAAATGTAGAATAATAAGAAATAAAACCTTCTTTATTTGAATCGGAAATCTTGTTTCTTATTATTATCATATTTTGGTCTGACAGATTTTAGCTCGAAGATCTTAATAGAAATTTTTTTACATTTCAAAGAATGTTAATTCACAGGCAATCTTTTCTGCGTCATTTTTACATTTTGTTTACCAGTAACTAATTCTAGAAACATGAAGCTCATTCCAGTAACAAAGTAATACAAACTTCCTAGAAAATCTCTCTTCCTAGAAATCTTCCTAGAAAATCCTTAGCACTCGGAAAAGTTATTTGATGCATAATTATTCACCTAATGCAAAGACTTGTTTATTGCTCCGAAAAATAAATATATATAATTGTTTAATTTGAAATCTCCCATTTAATTAATTTGCATCTTCTTACCACTCAGCAGTTATTGTTAACAATCAAAATTAAATAAATAAATAAAACGTGAAAATGATGCATCGTCTTGAATGATGAGTGACAGTTACCATCTGAGTGCAAAGGGTTAAAACATATCCAGCACTTTCGTACAGAACAAACTTACTAAAACGCTTTTACAAGTGTTAAGACATTTGATTACCATTGAAAATTAATTATAGAAGTATATAAAAGTTCTGCTGTTTAAGTGAAAAATAATTTCAAGAGAAAAAAAGAAAGGGAGAAAATCTTTTAAGGTTTGACAGAAATTAATTTCCTTATCATTAAATTTGTTTTTCTCTTTTCTTGAGACTTTTCCGTTTTTTGCCCCCGCCCCTTTTTTATGCTTTTCGACTTTTTATCTTTAGATTTTAATCTCTGTATTCACAAGATTTTCAATAATCTATCTCTCTCTCTCTTTTATTATGATTATGTGTTTGATATAGAATAGATGTATTTGTTTTTCTTGCGCAATATAAAAATAATGAATAAAACAAAAAAAAAAGTGAAATACATCGCAATCAATGTGAAAATCGATAAATAATAGTGTTTCTCAAGGAAATCTTTTTAGCTGATGCGAAATGAAAAGCATTTCTTGCTGTGAAATGTGAAACAAGAATGCCACTTTTTTCTTCAGGATTTTCTTCAATCTTGAAAATAGTGAAAACTTACTCAATAGATTTGTGGTCATTTTTTTTTTTTGCAACAGAATATCTCTATAAACGCCCTCATAAAACAATACTGCTGAACCGAGTCTTAGCATTACCGTTTCTACAACGACATAAGTCCCCTCCTCCAAACCAATTTTAGAAAAGCGCGAATAAGCTCTTCTAAACACGCATATGATTGGATCTTAAATTACTTGATATTTGATCTCTCTGCTAAGTTTTAATGACTTATTATTATTTGCTTTGTCGTATACGAGGTAAAGAGAAAATATTGCAATCGTCAAAAATTCGAACTCCAGATTTTAGCGATTTTCCACATTTCAGATCTATCTAAATTCGAAAAACATATTTTTAGAATTATGCTAGTCTATCCGTGAGCATGATAACTCACAAATGCTTTTACGTAGAAGAAAGAAATTCGATACATGGATTTAGACTAAATTTATAGATTTTTAACAAACTTTGAACGGAATTCTTTCTTATAAAATCTCTTACTGTTTGAGTTAAGATTGAATTCGATAACTGCAAAACGTAAACAGCTAGATAAATAAAATTCGGTACATCATTTAGCATCTGAAATATAGGTAATGTTAAACCAAATTTGTTAAAGGGTTGACCGTCTGTCGGTCTGTACTTTCGCATGCATGTAAACGCAATAATTCAAAAATGCAATGAATTATATCAAGTGAAATTCGATATATGATTTTATTATTACAAATGTAGTTTCTTTTCAAACTCTGACTGATAATTCAGAAAAAAGGCATCCAAAATTCATTACATATTCACATGACAGATTCAATAAAAATGTTAGATTCACGCCAAAGATCTATATTTTGTAAATATTGTTTGCTTATAACATGCAAGACATTAGCGCCCTTATCCGAAGTCCACAATTTTTTGCGGTGGGAGGGGGATGAGACATTTATTAGAGAATATGTGAGAATGTTTCGGAGAAACTACTTCCGCTGGTTTATTTAAGGATTTTAATGAGTCCGATTTTTGCATGTCGGTTCCTCGTTGTTAGTTTTAAGACAATGAAATACAACCGTAAAAAGAAGAGTTGATCATTTACATAACAGTTTCTTTGTCATCCCTTGTGCAAAGACAACAATTACACAGAGTATCAAGAGAAATGTCGCCTTTTCTACCGAATACCAAATTCAGGATGTAGTTACTTCTTGAGTAATTAGTGCACATAAAGAAAGAGCTTTTCAAAATTTGGATTAGATTTTTCAATTTTTTTCCTCAATAACTTTGAAGCATATTACGCAAAACCCATTTTTACATTATTTTAAAATTCGAAAAAAAAAAAAAAAAGGGTTTTCAATAAAATTTATTTTATTGCCAAGCACCCCCCCCCTTTTTTTGCTTCTAATTTCTATAAAATTTTAAAACTATTTTAAAGCATAATTTATAATTTTGTTACTGCAGTTACTGGATTTATAATTACACGCATTTCAAAGATATTAAATACATCCGGTTAGCAAATTTAAAATAAAAAAATAAAGCTGCAGGAATCAAACATTAAATATTTTTAGCCCTGTTGAATTGTTTTGAAAAATATCAAAATGAAGGGGAAAAAAAACATTATACCAATTTTTACTGATTTAAGTTGTTAAGTTAACGATCCTAAACAAGCCAAGTTTGCACTCGGATCAGCGAGAATGGGAGAGTTGAAACACTAGTTTTTCGCATTCCACAAAAACTATTAGTTTGAAAGGAAATGCTTGGTTTAAGAAGTTGCACTACTAAAAAATATTACAAAATAAGTTGCCGAACATTGTGTTGTGATCGTTTAATTAGGTCATTTGCCGATTTGAAGGATGCGTCACGGAGTTCTTGAACTCGAAGTTCATAACCTCTGAACTAAAGAAGTTATATGGGTATTGACATGGCACTGAGATTACTTAGTAAATAATAAAGTTAGGAATAATATTTTTTAAGTGCAAATTCGTAAAGATAAATTTCTACCTTTTTTTAATAAGTGCGAAATTTTTGAAATTCCACTTTGTTGGAAAAAATAAGATCGTCAAAAAATGTCCATAAATACTTTTCTATCAATTAGAATTCGCGGACAAAAAAAAAAAAAAAAAAAAAAAGTGTTGTTTTTCGATTTCAGATGGTATTATAAAGGTCAGATTTAAAATAAAAAAAGCTGTAAAAATAACGTTTGTGAAAAGAAAAAAAAAAAAAAAAAAAAAAAAAGATATATTACTTTTTAGTGGCTTGTTCTAATAATGTTAGCGAGCTAAAAGATTATATCAAATTCTTCACCACTTTTTTCACATCAAAATGCAACTATTTCATATGAACATCTCATATTACAATATTTCAGACAAAAGGTTCGAATCTTCTTTAAATTTCAATTAAAATTCGAATTCAAAAATTTGAAGTTAAATTTGGGAAATGCAGTTTTCATTTGCATTGTACAGAATTTTAATTTAAAGCCACAATCGTTATCAATCGTTTATATTTTTACAAAGGAATGTGTCTAGCTTTTGACATGAAAATTCCCGATATCCTTACCATCTATAGAATTTGGGATTTCTTCATCAATTAAAATTATTGAAAATAGAAATTCTGAACCAATGAGATCATTGGGCTGTAGCTTAGAAATTTATAATGCCTTTTAATTCTGAACCAAAAATTTACTAGTTATAATTTTAAATATATTAACATTAAAACTATGATTTTAGTAAACAGCAACTGATTTAGTAATATTATACAGATTTCTAAACCAGTTCCTCAACTTGTATAATAGAAATTACTAACATTAGCAGTGATAAAGTAGATACGATGGTACCTAATACGTTAGAATCTCTATCCGAATTGAATGAATTGCATAGAATAAAACAAGCAAAATTTTTAAGTTTGCATAAATACACATAATTTTTATATATCGTATTCAAATATATATTATTGGTTTATTTGGATAATCCATTTTTATGATGTAATTTAAAATGCATATTTTTATAGCAATTGAAATATAATTTAAAAACTATTAAATAAAATGGCTAAGTTTTTTTGTATTAAATTATTACATAGAGTAGAATAAAGAGAAAAAAACACGTTACTGTCAATTATGTACGATCGTGAGGAACGGATGGTAGTGTACAAACGGTAGTGGGATAAATGCGTACGGACATTTGCGTACGGGTCATAAAAGGCCAATAAATCATGCGCAGCTTTTTGAAAAAAAAAGGGGGTAGGGAGTGATTAGTCTATGTTTCCTGAAACACATGTTATCTGTTGGCAAGAGTACTTGGCGAGAAAATGTATTGGTATTTCAACTAAATTTTGATACTTAAACACAAGGAAAAAACTTTTGTTTCTATGTGTATATGCTGGCTCTGTATACAACAAGCCGTCTGTCTATCAAATTTGGTAAACATATACTTTGGAGGGCAGGAAAGTGACTTTTTTGAATTTTTAATTAGAATTTTAATAAATTAAAAATTAAAAGAGATATTGACTTTTTCCCGTGATAACTTTCTAAAAATTTACAGTAAAAAATAGTTTTTACTTGCAAATCATATCAATTCTCTGCATTATTTATTCAAGTCAAAGTATGCTAAATATAGTTCTCAAATGAAAATCAATAAACTTTAAAAGAAAATCTGAAATAGAAATTCCATTCTAAAAAATTACACCTGAACACCTATTACCATCTATTACGCCTATGAAAATTACACCTATTACCATTACAAACAATTCCAATTGTTTTAATGGATTTTTAAATGTGCATTTCAGCTAATTAATAGCACACAAGTCAATAAGAGAATTTAACAGTTGATAAATTTCCTACTATTTGAAATTAAATCTGTTCAAAGCTTTTGAATTTCTGGTAATCAAATAAATAATTCATATACACATGAAATAAATAACTTAACAAGCTTGATATAGTTATAAAAATACATCTTATCTTATATTCAAAAATCTATTATTCTCGTTTATATGAAAACTTTATTTTTTCATACGTGAATATAAACGGAAGATCTTGACTATAAAACATATATGCTATCTAAGATCTGTATTCTTTTTACAGAATAAAAATACGCAAAGACTGATAAACCAATAAAATTAATGAATTTTTTAAAATTTTAAGAAAATTTACGTTAGAGATAACATTATTTTTCGTATTAAGATTTTTAAATGCACTGAATTGCATACTTCTTTCTCCCAAATATACGTGTGCTAAATTTAGTATCTCTACGTGCAATGGTTCATATATTTTAAATAGACTGATAGTCGCATATATATACATTCACTTTTATTCTTGGAAGAAAATCTTATTTTGTTAATTAAAACTTTTAGATTAAAGTCTGAATATTCCACACTTTAATTTTTGAATAATTTTAAACGAAAAATTTGGAGATATCTGTGAAATTTAAAGTATATGCTTCCGTGTTAAAAGCCAATTTTTTTCCATTCCCTCCCCCCTCCTTTGTGTGTGCGTGTGTGTATGTTATTAGGTATTATGTTATTTAAGTTCCAAAAACAGTCCTAATTTTATTTTATGAATTAAAAATAAAATTCGGGATATTTTAATGGATCATTACGACTGAAAATGGAATAATAATACGTAAGAAAGCATTTTTTACTTTTTTTTTAAACTTATCCCGCATTTACTATTTATTTGATTTTTATAATATTGCAATGTATTGAATATTATTTTAAAATATTCTCAGTGACATTTCTCTTGTCTTTTGTAACATTGTTACAAATTTAGGTAATTTTGAATTGCTGTATTCTCTTATCTTTCCATTGATGATGTAAATTTTGAAAGTAGAATGCATGAGAAGTTTATAATGAATACCTATAATAAATATTAATCGCAAAATGCATATGCAAGTTAACATAATATTCTAGTTGGATGAAGAAGTATTTAAATATGACGAGTCTGATTAAATGACAAATCTTAACAAAGAATGATTAGTTAAAAAAAGCAACAAAGAAAAATACACTCAGCTCTTGATAATTTTTTTGTAGTTACAGAGGCGTAACCACAATACAGACGGTAATAACAGTGGTGGAAAGGTTTTGCTCGGGTTACAACGATTTTTTCCCCCCTTCATCTCCTAGTCATCATCAGTAGAAATAGCCCGAAGGGGTTGTGAACCGATACCTCCTTTCTTTTGGAGGTGTGTGAACGAGTGGATCGCGTTTTTGGGGTTCCTGGAATACTAATTTTTTTTTTTTTTTTTTTTTACAGCAAGCCTTAAAAAAAAAAAAAAAAAAAAAAAAAAAAAAAAAAATCCGAATTTATTTACATTTGAGTAATATCATGCGATTCGTGCCCATTGCATGTCTTCTATTTCAGATGCGGGTGCTTGGAATCTTATTATGCTTGCAACATTTTCAAAGTATTTTAAGTTAGCACTTTCACTAGTATTACAAAGGCTGTGCAGGCTAACTTAGTCTAATTAAAATCGTTTAATTTTTGGAACATTATTTTAAAAAACAGTAATTAATAAAAAATATTGAAAGTTTTATATTGCGTTGCTTTATAATTCGGTAAAAAAAAATGCTGCCATATAATTAAAAAAAATCGATTCTATATTTAAAAAGAATTTAGATTGTGTTACCATTTCTGTCACTTTTTTTATAAAAGGACCTGTGCGCCTCGGCTAGAATCATGAGTTTCTCCCACACGTTATCTTTAATTTGCATAGCTAGTATGTTCTTACTTAATTTGAATATATATCCGAATTCGGCGGAAAGCGCCAAAACATCTTGAATGTTTCCTCGTGGCGGGAGCGCCGTTCCTGCGTTTGTTGTCATAGACAGCTGGATCAGTTGATCCCTTCCGCTCACTTCCGGGGTGAGGAGGGTTTGCTTCAGCTGCTTGATTTATTGTTATTGATTTGCGTTTGCGGTCCACCCGTCCTACCGTATTACCGTTATTGGGTGCGGAGTTTCTTTTTATCCCAACTGCTTCTGCGAAGCTTTTGTCTGTTTTGAATAGCTGTCCTTTGTAAAACCTCGGGGTAACGGAGGCAGCGTCTATAATTTGTAGTGTGCGGTTCATAGCACTTGCCCTTTACTGGGGCAATATTTAGACTGGTAGTTTTCTGCACAAATCACGCATTTAGCTTTTAGTTTATATCCCTTAGAGCCGTGGTTCCTTAACTGACAGTTATAGCACTGATGGTTTTGTTTATTTGCGTATTCCTCCACCCTAATCATGATATACGAGAGTGTATTTAATTTATATATCTCTTGGATATTATCCGCTTTAAACAGATGAGTTTGAAAAATGGGTAGGGGTTCCCTAGTTTTGTAATTTTTAAGTTGATTTACTTTATCTACTCGGAAGCCTTTCTCCGATAGTTCGTTTTTATCTCTTTTAAGTCAGTGTTCACAGGTAATCCTTTTATGACCGCTTTAATAGTTTTTCTGAGTACAAGTGAACTCCATAATTACAATGTACGACCTATATGAATAAAATATGATTTACAGTTTTAACATTTAAAGTGTAGGTGAGTATCAAATTTGAATGAACTCTTTCAACGGGTTGATGTGTACTTTCGGATCAACGTAAACGCTATAACACAAATAAGCAATTCAGATAAACGAAATTTGGTATGCGATCTTGTTACTAAAATACGAGTTCTGTGTCAAATTTTGGTTATGATCTGCTGGGGAAAAAAAATAATGCCTAAATACACATTCGACTAATTTTGCTATGCAATTAAACACAAAACTCTAATGTGCGGTGCTATGAAAATAAAAAATCTGAGCACTCGTTGTTGTCACAGCTCTTGCCCAAGGTCCACAATGTTTTTGCGAAAAGGTGTGGAATACCATATTTATTAAAGCGAGAAAGTTTCCGAGCTGCCGGTTTATTGAACAGAGGTATTTTTTATTTTAAAGCGCAACATTCTTGTTTTCTTAAAAGGGGGGGGGGGTGAAATGAGATTCTGCATCGATTTTACTGATTCAATTCAATAATTATCTCTTTGTTGAAAATGGCAAAATTAAATTACAAATAAAGAATTGAAAGACTGAATTTCTCGAATACATTTATTCGAACTTACTCTATTAATGATAAAGATGAATGTGTCTGTGCGTATGTGTTGGCGCTCTACAAACCAGACCGTTTGACCTACAGTTGCCATATTTGGAACATGTATACAAACATATAAATAAATGAAGTCAGAGTAACACAAAATTTAGATGATGAACGAATCGTACATTTACGCTTTTAATAGATCTATGATGTAATGGGATTGATTTCCACTGGGAATGTCCATGTGCACAATGAGCAGATCATATGAATGGCAATCAAAATAATGCAGCTTTAATATCAAATAATTTGAGAGAATCATGGACTTGAAGTTATATCTAAACGATTTAAATAAAATTAAATATAACCAACATTCCCCGGCGAACCAACTGTTCGCCAAAGGCGACTTTTAGTAAATATTCTATCGATGTTTTGGCGAAAAGTTTATATATGCATTTTATCTAAATGCATTTAGTATACAAAGGTAATAAAATTTTTGAGAAAGTATTTTCAAACATAATATTCTCACAAAGTACAGAAACATTTTCAATTTTTTTTCTAATACAATAAAGCTACAAACTGATTTAACTGACTGAAAAAACTAAAGAGCTGGGAGAAAGGAAAAAAAAAAAAAAAAAAAACATTTGAAATTTTTAGAAACCGGATTTCAAATTACTGAAGATTTGTTATCGCTAATTGCTTATAAAACTTCCTGTGAAGCCTTCGAGTGAATAAAAAATTCTAAAAATCATTCTTTTAAGATCTGAAAACTCGATGTATAGATATATTCAATAAAAACAATACAGAAATGAATACAAGTTTTAGTTTATAAATTAAAATAACTAAAATATATTCGATTATATTTAGAAATAAAATATATAGACTATATTTAGACAGGATATATATATTAACAGGAAATTCAAGGGACTAAAGAAAAAATAATCAAATTATCGACGACTTTGAGTTAAAAGCTTTCAAATTAGTTAAATATTGTAAATGGAACCCATTAAATAGTTTACAGGAACTGAAAAATACCTGAACAATTTTTAAAATCTGAGGAAGATAGTATAGATGACATTTTTGTTTTTTGACTTTAAAAACGTTAAATAAGCATTTCCCATTAAGGCACCTTTCAAGCTGGCTTCTAGTGCACTATGCGACCTCTTCCCTTTATTCCAAGAGTAATCTTTTTCATTGTGTTCGTAACACGCATTGAATCTGTGTAGTCTAATTGTTTGTTTTTATCAAACTGAAGTTTAATATCTGAAATTTCGCGCGAATTTTCTTTTTTTGATGTATTAAATTTGTATGCACATAAATCAAAAAATTACATAGTTTAAAGACAGTACAAATGACAATAGTTTACTAAAAATTGCGGAAGTTAAAAAAAAAAAATCTCGGTTGATTATTTTTTTTAGTTGGCATTTATTTTCTCGATAAGGTAGCGAATTTTATGCAATTCCGGTTAATTATTTGTAATTAACATCATCCCTTTGCCGATTAATCGCATTGGTTATGTGACCTGATATATGGCATCCCTAGAGAATCGATAGATATTTAAAACAGTAGTATGAACTATTTGCTTATCTATATAAAAAATAATGTATTTTTTAAATCTACTATTAAAAAGCTGATTTTGGCGAATACAAGTATTGCATTCACATGAAACAAAACCGGCTTCCCTCCCCCTCAACAGTAAACATATTTGCCGTGTTCTTTGAGATAACTTTTCTTTCGATACTAAATTACTTCAATGACGTTTTAGTATGTATTTTGCAAAAATACCGATCTGAGAAGAAAAAAATGTACCGACAATTTTTAAAAAAATTTAATTTTATTCCTTTTTCTTCTGCCAATGGTACACATTCTTTCTTACGTTCATAGAAAAAAAAAAGCATTTTTTCAGAAAAAATGGCCCGCTTTAAGCTTAAAAACAGGATTATAAAATCTAGAGTTTTCTCATTCTACCCCCTCTTTCTTCAGAGATTTCTCATTCACTTCCTATGGGCGTAATCAATAAATGGAATCATTTGGGAGAAAAGATTTTACTACAAAGTGGGCTGATTTTTTTACTGATTCACTTGCTGCTGCATTTTAAAACTGCAATTTATCACATACTTGTTTTGCTAATAAAAACTCTTAGTTCATAATTGAAATTTTACAATATTTAACAAATATCTTCATCAAATTATGAGAAAAAAAAAGATTGCAAAAAAAATATTTTTAACTTCATTGATAGACCTCTTTATGTTGAAAACTGGCAAAAAAAAAAAAAAAAAAAAAAAAGTCCCATTTTCCAAAAAATATTCAAGCAACACACTGCAAAAATATGCTGCGTAATATATTATACAAAGCATAAAATCTAGAAATGGTATTTTATACATAGCTAGGTAGTTCAAGTGCTATTGTATTGCTTACTTTTTCAAAATATAAATCTTTAAAATTATAAATAATTTACCTTTTCTGAAATCTAAAATTAATTTCTATTTTTACATTTTTTAATGCTTTGGAGCAATAAATATTTCATGTTTTATCAGTTCTCTATGAATCATTGAAATAAACGAAGCTAAATCTGTTTCATGTGAAAAAAAAAAAAAAAAAAAAAAAAAACTTGTATACAGAAGCCTTTTATAAAACTGATACTCAAAAGACATAATTTTAAGAAATCTTTAGAAATGTAAGAAATAAATATAAATGGAAAAATCAAATAACTGTCAATCATTACAAAGCTGTAATTTGTGAAAAATAATAATGCAACATGTTTTTATGATCATGTTTCATCCAACAGGGTAAGAAAACTGCACATAGTTATATAAGGTGGAAACATAAATACACAGTTTTAACATTATCCTTAAAAGATTTCAACAAGAATCAAAAGTGAAGAAATATACAAATTACAGACTTGAATAGATAATCTAACAACACTGTACATTTCTATAACGTATTTCAACCATCTGCACTAAAACAACTTTTATAAGATTTCTATGCATTTTTTTCTTAAGAGCATGCACTAACTAAAAGAACTACCAACATTCTTTTTGCATTAAATAATTTAGTTCATAGTATAGTTATAGCATGAAAAATATTCTATTTTTTAATTGTCAATTCCTACTTTGCTATATTGATGATTCTTTGAATGGATTAATCCAGAGGCTAATATATATATATATATATTTCGCCATAAAGGAACTTCCTAAAAGTCAAAAGCACAAAGAGAAAGCCAGAAATCTCTGGACAATCTTTAAAGCCAAACCATTGGGAATATTGTTCCTTTACTAAGGCAGGAGAAAATAAATAAATTCAAATACATAAAGATAAACTGCAGTAAAAAAAATCTTATAAAATTATGTACTATTTTATTCAGAATATGATTTTTTTATTGATATACTTATGCAAATTACATTTACTAAGCTACAAACTTATTAGAATGAGACAAGAGCAATTTAAAGCAACACATTCATTCATTTTCATATATACATTTAAAGCTCTTCTCATCTTTTTCAAATCCAATATATGGCATCCACCATGAGCCTTTTTTTTTTTTTTGAGTCTCTAGATACGTTTTCGAATGTAATCACTTACCTTTTCAAGATATTTTTGAGGCATTTCCTTTCCAAAACTCTCTATTCTCACTGAGATATAGCAATCATAACTTGCAATGAATCTTTTGTGAAAATGTGATAACGATAAAATATGTGACGAAATTTTATTACCTGTAATGGGTGCCAAGATCCAAAGATTTATTTGATTATAATTATGCTCAATTTTATTTGGTCATTAAAAATTATTAATTTCAAAGCTGCAGAAAAAAACTAAAATCTTTTAATTTTTCATTTGAATTCATACACAAATAATATTTGGTTTTAATTAAAAGTATTTGTGATGGGCCTTTCTCTTCCTTTCAAAAATGCTTATTTTATTCGTAATTAACCTATAGAGAAAAATAATCTTATTAAAATCTCCAAACATACAAATGAATATTGCAAAATATGTCGCAAAACTAAAGAAGTGATATAATGCAAAAACAGTAGTATTTAATTAAATTTATGTTGAATGTTGCCAAATATATTTGCATCAAATAATTTATGGTATCTCCATGATGCTGTGAGATACTCTAAATACTAGACAATATTATGAAGATATCTTAAGAGTGTTAATTGAGTATTTTGTGATAATAGGAAAAATATAACAATTCTAAATATATAGAAACAGTTATAATAAATAGGATGTTGCTGTTTCCTGCACAGGTGTTGGAGACGGTCGCCATTCATCTATGGGCACAGCTGAGCTCACAGCGATTTTTTTGCATTGTACACTAGTTCTCACAAGTTTCTTTCCCCTTACTCTAAAAAATAAATAAAAGAAAGGAAGGGAGAAAGAATGAAAGAAACTGAATGCAAAAAGTCAAGTCAATCACTGAGATATAGCAATCATAACATAACAAAACAGATCAATAAATAATTTCAAAAGCAGCGATATTCGGAAATCTTCTAAGATTATATATAATTAAAATATAGGAAAAAATCAAAAGCACTAGTTCTAAATAACTTGGAATATGATTAGCAATATCATACTATTCGAATATTATTACTAACCGAGTAAGATATGGCGTACTGAAACGATGATCCAAATGCTTTTTTCCTGGACCAAACAGGCACCTGATTTTGATTTACAAGGATACTAAATCAAAGTACTCTAATGCATTCTCATTCAAATTTCAGAGTATTTCTCATAGGATTTATTTCAAATTTGTTTCCATTTCTTGAAGTCGAATTTGCTTTCGTTCCCTAAGTGACTCACAAGTTAACGCTTTCCTCGCTATCGTAATATAAAGAAGAAAGAGGGAGAGGAACCCCTGCTTTTACCAAAAATACCAATATTACATTCTTTTCTCCGTGAAGGAAGAAACATTGGCTCTTCCATTGACCTTATGCAGATTGGATGACAATATTTGGACAATTTCGTTTCCTGTCTGCCCACATTTCCATTAGAATATTATGGCAGATATCATACACGCATATCCATGGGATTATCGCTAGGCATTAGTGCAAGTAATCCATCGCAAATTGAAATTTAATTTCGTGTATGCAGAAGCGATGAAAAAAAGGCAAACATGCAATAATAAAAACATTGTTGCGGCATAAATTATAAATATTTCATTTAAAAGTAACTCAAGAATAGTTTAATAATTATAAATATTATTTTGTAAATAGCTGTTAATTCAGATTGGCAACGGTGATACATTATTGAATTTTCGGAGTTTGTTGTTTCTAAAGATACTAGTTTCAATAAAAATAGTTAATGTTCATTTGGTAATAAGATTTCGTTTAATAGTAAGTTTGTCTGCATTCCCTTAATTTTTTTTTTTTTTTTTTTTTTTTTTTTTGACACACGAACACAAAAATATAAAAAGAGGCCAACTCTCAGCTGATAAATCATGTGACATATTTGGTCCAATGAAAATCCACTACCGGAACGAAACCACAGGAGAAGCCGGCTATATCAGCGCCATCTGTTTCTTGATGGTATATCACAGGCGTCTGCACATCAACAGGTCGAGTGCAATACCGGTATTGGAAATCATCAATAACAATCGGCGACCGTTCTCTAAGTATTTATTAATAACTATTTTTGTTAGTTTTGTTTTGATGAGTAACGAAAGTCCATCCCATCAACTACCATTAACCAAATATCTCCAACCGTTACCAAGCGGTTCACGAGAGGGCCTAGAACAAAGACGATTTTTTTTTTCAATCTAAGCAGCCGCAACAAGTACAGCAACTTGCACAGCTTAAACTAAACCGCCGGCTTTGAATGTGGTGAGCTTTATTCTTATTGTTTTATGTTTTGTTGTATCAAATATTTATTTACAAAACCACTATTTTTTAACTATTTCTAAGAAAGTTAAGCAAATATAATTTAATAATTATGAATATTAACTATTAAATGTTCATGCAAAAACAAAAACGATAATTTATACTATTTGATTGTCATGAAATTAAATCTGCTAAGTATTTATTCATTAATTATGTATTTGATATGCATTCATTATTTTTCTATAAAATACATTCCAGTGTGTATTTTAAAATGATTATTTTACAAAAATTATAGTTTAATAATCAGAGTGAAACAGATAGTTAATAAGATAATAACTTTAAACTAGCATGAAATGTTATGTTTTTCAACTATATTATTTGAAATTTTGTATGTGAAAGCTTTGTTAACGTTGTCAAAAATTTCCAAATCTTGATATATTTGCTATATTTATAAACATATCTTCTAAATTTTATGGTGTTAAATCTACAGTCAAATTAACATGTTTATACTAGTTTTCCTCTGGTAACTATAAGGATAATCAGTTTTAAATACTCTATTTTATTTTTCATCCTTTTGAACTGTTAACTGTAGAGCTTTGCATAATCATGTAAGCAAATTAATCAAATTTTAAAGCAATAGTTTCAGTATTTCTGTATTGCTACAGTCATGGATCTTTATGAAAATGTGCATAGTTTTTTTGTGTTGTTTCTAATTTTGTTTCATGATTTAGTCTTTAAAAGTGGTCGATATATAGGTAAGAATAGATTTCTTTTCTACTTTTGATGAGAGTATTTTGATGTAATGGAAAGCTGTAAAACTTGCACCAGTGTATTTATATTATTAGATATGCTTGATGAGATAAAAGCAAATGAAAAACTTTTCAAAGATGGTAGTATGGAAGATGTATTTAGAAAATGGAAAAACTAAGTGTTGTAACAAAACTAATTGTTAAATATGTTATGCCCAGAACTTTCGTGGCATTGTGTTGTGCATAGTAAAGCTTATTCAATATCTAGATATTTGGTTAATTTTCCAAAAAGAATGAACATCGAAACGAAGGAAGCTGTTCCACACTAAGAAAATTGTTCAAATAATAGTGAATCTGAATTTAGTAATGAAATGATACGTGAAAAAAACATTCACTTATTAAATTTCAGATTAGCTGCAGTTATGTAAAACCTTTCCCCTTTTATATGCAAATATATTAACTAATGCTAGAAGATACTTGCCTATCTAGACTGACATTTAGCTCAGAACTGTTTCTCAAATTTACTGATGAAAAATGCAGTACAAAAACATTGGCAGAGGACTTAAGAATGAAATGGTTTGTTTCCTTCTAGTGGGTTCACTCCTGTCCTTAATGTTTCCCAACAATCAAATCAGACTTGAACTTGAAATTTTATTAACAGAAGAAAATTCTTTTTCCCCCCCCCCTTATTGCATAAAAAGAAAGATTTTAAAAGGTATATACTTCAAAAAAGATAGTATGAATGAATTATTAAATTTTTGCAGCAAACAGTTTCATATACAGCAATATGTATAAGGAAAATGTTGCCATTCTAAAAAAAAGTTATTATTATTATTATTATTTTTTTTTAAGAAAATTATAAAAGAAATGTATACTTACAATGTACCAAACAAATTAATTTGTGTTTAATATTATTTTTAAATTATAGAGTATTTTGTTGAATGTATGGGGAGTTATAAACGAGCAAAACTTTTTTTAAAAAATGTTAAAATTAGCAATAACATCCATTTTATGTCATCCATAACACAATATCATACTCCAAGATTCAACAAAAAGATCTCCGAGAAGTGGAGAAAAATAATTATTGTAAAATACTTATTTAATTAAAATTGTTTTATTTTAGTTTTTTATTATTATAATAATGGGTCAATATTTTAAATCTAATTTAAATAGTTTTGAATGTTAAGACTCAAAATTAATACCTTTGCTTGTGTAACATGTGGAATGATGGTTCCCTGACAATTTGAGTCTTGAAAGAAGAAAAGGGGAGAAAAACAGCTCCATATATTATATACACTTTTAAATAAAAGAGACCCATAAAAGCTTAAAATCATAACAGTAACAAGAGTTGGGTTTGAGTTAATTAGTCTGCCTTTTCCCACAGAATGCAAAACCACATTCTCCAATTGTGTCAATAATTTAAAACTCTGGGGAAAAAAAAAAAAAAAAAAAAAAATTAACAGAAAATATTATATAATATGCAATAAATTAGATATGGTGGTTAATCTTACTTTTCTATTGTAGTTTCAAATGTTAATTGTACCTAAACTGTTGTGGCTAATGCTAAACCTACCCTCAATTGCGACTCGATCGAAAAATGATGAATTAATGAATTATACATATTATCATTGTAATACCATAAATAATGCAAAAAAATGGAGTAGAGAAATAAATTTTTTTAAATAAGAATATAGAATATGAAAGTAAGGGAAATAATAAATTTGTTATTAGACACAAAACAGCAAGTACAATTTGAATCAAAATCCATTATAAGCAGGATTCATGAGAGTTGTTCTTCAGAATTGAAGGAACTTCCCAAATAGTAATTCTCAAAATTTTGATTCCTCAGAAATGTAAATATCCGCAACCAGTAAATCTTTTGCACCCTGTCACTTGAGCACAAACACGGATGGCCTCTGTTTTAGATTATCAGTAAAGGTTTTATTTTTATTAGTTTATCAACGCTGTTTCATTCTATTTAAGAAAAAATAATCAAGTTCGATAAGAATCCCAGTTTTATTATTAACTTTCCTGATTTTTTCCCCCATCTCCCGGTCGGCTGGCTACCCTGATCCACTCACTCAAAATCCATTTGTTGCTTATCTCTTTTACCCAAATTATAGGCATACTGTCGTTCTTAATCTGAAACCAATTACCCTCTCAAACTGACCTTTTAATGTAGTGATCATTCTCTCATTCTCCCATTCAAACTAGCAAGTAATTAGGCTGCGGCTTACAACGCAAGCAGATACCACAACAGGATTTTAAGAAAAACATCTGAAAAAAGTAAGAAAAACAGCATTAAAATGGTACTTTAAACTTAAAGCCGTTATATGAAATAACCAAAGAGCAAAACCTAACATCCCTGAAAGGAGAAGCATAAATTCGGAGCAAAAATAATTCTAATTTGAAACCATTCTTTTTTTTTTGGGGGGGGGGGTACTCTAAATAAAAACATGCAAAAAATTTGATTTATTGCTTTTGGGGTATAACTTTTGACTTTTAAAGTTATTAAAAAGTGATGTAGTTCCTCACATTTCGCATCTTATCGCCTACAGAAAGTTCCAACTTGGCGCGAATGTATGCCATGTCCATTGACTGATTAGAAAATCCTCAGTGCTTGTGCATCAGGATGTGTTTATTTGGTCAAAATAATGCAAGCTCCCAAAAAAATTTATAATACGAAATATATATTATTTTGGTATAAAAGTCATATGGATGGTATTTATTATTCAACAGAAAAAAGGAATTACCTTTAGATAAACGGTTAATTTTTAGTAAATTGAACCCATTTATGGGAATACTAACATTTATAAAAGCTGTATTATTGACACTTAAAAGCCGCTCATTGAAACTTTTATCTATCATGCCCCCCCCCCTTTTAAAAATATGTCAGCTTATTTCGTTTTCACCAATTAGTTCATGATTTTCTTTCCCTTTATTTTCTATAAATAATATTTAAAATTCAAAATAAAAAGATGAGACATTTAAGTTCAGTGAATTACATATAAACAATGTAACATCTTAATTTTAGAAATTCTGAAATATTTTCTTTATATATATATATATATGCATTATAAATCAGTATATTTTATGAGTAACATGTTAGCAGTTACCACATTTAAATCCTAAATTGTTTCAGCAAATTTAAAAACTGTTACATAAAACAAAATTTTCTTTCCATGAAAAAAATGCATGTGGAAACATGGATTAAAAAAATACAGAACTTTTTACGTTGTGGAAAATAAACATTTTTAAAGTTTTGTCAGCATTAAATATTTTGAAAATATATTTAATATTTAAATATATTTTTTATTCCAAACACTTCATAAAAATCTCATTTTTAAAAAGGAAGTTCAAATATGTTTAAAAGAATTGTATATAATTTAAAAATATTTTGTCAAACTTTGATGCCTTTTAGGTAATATTTATAGCTAGCTCAGAGCTATATATATATATAGCTCTGACTTTTCGAGGCGTTCATCCTAAAAGTAAGTTTATCCTAAGTAAAATGTACGCATTTCTCAAATAAAACCTTCATAAATATTGTCTTTATATCACTATCTCTTCAATTTCCATTGGTCAAATATCTCTGTTACGAACAGTTCAAGATGGGGGTAAGAGCACAATTTTTTTTTCTTTTTTTCTCTCCCCAACTGAAGTAGTTGCGAGATGTTGAAATTTTCTGCAGCTTGTACAGTTAGAACTGTTGTAAGAGAGGTGAGAAAATTCTTATTTTATTATATTATGCTTTGTTGAATTAAATATTCATTTATAAAAGTATTATGATTTTAACTAATTTTATGAAAGTTGCTGCAAATATAAACTATTATTAAATACTAATGATAAAATCAAAAAGAGCATATATTCTATTTGACTTTTGTGAAATTTATAATAAGAAATCAGTTGAGTACGATTTCGAAGCATTTTCCTATTTATGGCAAGATATGTTAAAAATTTTGCCACATGGTCATTACAACAATGACTATGGTTTTGGAATGAACCAGGGAAATATTTATTCATTAATCATGCATTTGATACATATTAACTTTTTATCTTTCTAATAAATTAAATTCATTTAATTTATTAGAAAGTAACTATAAGGATAATCAGTTTTGAATGTTCTACTTTATTTTTAATCGTTTTGAATTGATAGTTGTAGAGCTTTACATAACCATTTAAGCAGATTAATCAAATTTTAAAGTAATAATTTCCATATTGCTGCAACCATGGATCTTTATGAAAATGCAGTTTTTTTTTTCTTCTTTTCTTTTTTATTTCACGATTAGCCTTTATCAGTCCTTAAAAGTGGTCGTCATACAGGTAAAGAATAGATTTCTTTTCTACTTCTGATGGGAGAATTCTTGATGCAATGAAAAGTGGCAAAACATGGAACACTTTATATCACTAGAAATACTTGATAAATATGAAGTGAAGGCAAATGACAGAAACATTTAGAAGATGGTAGTATGGAAGATGTACTTAGACAAAAGAAAAAAAAAAAAAAAAAAAAAAAACAAATGTCAGTTATGCTATGCCCAGAACTTTCATGGCATTTTGAAACATACAGTAAAGTTTTTTCAATATTTTGTTAATTTTACAAAAGGAACACACCTCGAAATTAAGAAGCTGCTCAAAAATTTAAAGAACATTGCTCATAGAATATCAAGTAGAAAGAAAAATCATAGAAAATCTTTTTTGTTGAATTAAGATTTATAGTATGAGCATTCAAACAATGGAAGTATATTATAGATTTAAATCAAAGTATTATGAAAAAGACATTTTTATTATTCTACAGCATTTGAATCAATTCAAATATAATTCTATGCATGGTAAATGGATATTGGTAATTTTACTAAAGCTAAATATCAATGCACACAAAAATGTGTATGAAATTATACTAAAATTACTATGGAAGAAGAAAAGTAAAATAACTATCTTTCATTTTCATCACAAAAACATTTAATGTCATATTTCCAATATGACGAATGAAAACAAAGAAAGATTATATTTTAATAAATACAATTATTGTCAAAAAGTTAACAGTATTCCACTGTACATGACTTTATCAAAGGAAGTTGGAAGTACATCTCCTTCCTATCATTCATTAAAAAATAAATGTGGTAGCTGGTTGGCAACAGACATTACCACTGAGTGCATCATCCTAGGAATAGTTATAATTTTTGAAAAAGTTAATTCATTTTATTAAAGCTAAATTCTACAAAGCACTTCAAGAGAGCTTTTTCCACTGCAATTACAACACTTTCAAATGGCTTAAATATTGAAAAAGGCATTTCAGAGGCATTCCTATTTGTAACTGAATCTCATGTTCATGGAATTTCATCAAAGTTTATTCTTGAATATTTTTGCGTTTCTAAGGAATATATATATATATATAAGAATCTCTCTCTATAAATTTTTAAAGGGCACAAATTACAGTATGTTATGGAAATGCATTATTCACTGCACAGTAGCAGAGCCAGGCTAAAAGCATTTCAGCATTCAATATGGAGTAGTTGATGGCCCTTTACAGCAGTTAACACAGCTTTTAAATAAAAGTGAACAAATGTTGCAGACAAATTTTAAAAATAGTATCTTTTGTTGTGAGGCGAGAAAATTTTAGTTTGAAATTCATTGCAGTTTGTTTACTTGTGAACAATAACATAGAAACAAGAACTCTAAAAGACTTCAAAATGCATTTGTATAATTTACAGCTATCCCTGATGTAAAAAAGCAGCTCGGAAAATCATTTAACAGTTTAGAAATTAAACATAATAGAGATGAAAAGAACTGCAGAACACAGTAAAAAAACTAATCAAATTTATTAACTCAAAGCATTTTGTTATACAACAGGACTGAGAATTTATCCACAATTATTGGATAAAAGTACAAAACATTTACAGATTGCAGAAATATTCCAGAATAATTCATCCAAAATTATAAAGAAAAATCTAAATGTCTAGAATACAAATAAAAATTAAAAACAACGAAGAATTAATATTTGAATCCTTGGATTAAATTACCTTGAGTCGGGTTCAAATAGGGACAATTAAGTTAATAGTTAAATACTCGCTTACAGAGGCATGTGAAAAGTTGTTCAGGTTTCTTTCTGTAGAAATTTTATGCTGTGCATCTCATTTTCACATGATTTTATGAAAATTCATTCTTAAATATTTTAGTTTTTCAAAGGAATTTATAGATATGTTTATTTTCAAAGATCATAATTTATAATTTCATTTACGGGATATGTCACAGGAATGTATTAGTGAATGAAAGCAGATGTTATAAGTTAAAATATTTCATCATTTGACCACGCATAGTTGATAACTTCTGTAAAAAAACTAAATCTACTTCTAAATATAATCAAATGGATTCAGCTAATGATATTACAGTCAAACTTGGAAAATAGCTCATAATAGCAGGTTTTCTTATTTTGTTTGGTGAATAGTTTTAGATTGAAATTAATAGCAGCTTGTTTATTTGCCAAAAGTAACAGAGAAAAGTACTGCAAAAGATTTCAAAATTATATGGAATACATTTGTAGGATCTTATTGATTACTCTTATGAGAAAAGTAACTGAGCATGTCATTTAACAGTTTGGCAGTTATACATACCATGACAAAGATCTACACAGCTAAACATAAAAATAAAGCAGATTCATTAATTCAAAATATCTTGCACCATAAAAAAAACATAAGAGGATTTGTCCACAACTTTTGATACAAAAGTACATAGCATTTATACATTTTAGAAATATTCCAAAATAATTCACCCAGATTTTTAAGGAAACATCAAGAAATCCCTAAAATATAAATAAACAATAAATAGCAAGAACAATTCAGAATGAAAATTCCAGTCCTTAGATTAAACTACTATGAATCTGATTCTACACAGGGCCATTTTGGCAACACCCATGTGCTCCATCAATCATAGCCATGCTGAATGCCAATTAGTTTTTTTTTTTTTTAATGGATAATTTTATGCAATAGTGCAATGATAATCTAGAAATACTTAATAAAATACACAATTCAGATTTGTGTGGCAAAAATATAAGTTGTAATCAAATTTTAGACTAATTCATCACCTGCAATTCATTTGTGCAGTTATATATGCTAGCCACAATGAATAAAACACCAGTATTCTATAGCATGCAGCACACGGCAAGGAACTTTGGCAAGTCAGCAATTGCTTAAAATTTCATAATTCATATTTTGGATCTCTAAAGAGAATTCCCACTTGAATTTTTAATTCTTCCTATTTTTTCAGATGAAATTTTAAAAAGAAAATAATTAAGTTTATATGCTTTACTTTCTTTTTGGCAACAGCTCTGCTAATTCTGTATTTTTAATTCATTTTTTAAAATCTCATAAGATTAGAAGTCGAATAAGTTATGAAATATTAATGTTATATTTTGAATTTAAACAAAAATGAGTATTTTCTATTCAAATAAACTACAAGTTTCATCAGGTTATGGAAACAATATAGTTTTTATTGCATATGATATAAAATTTTTAATTCAACGAGTTCATGTTTAAAACACAGCAAGTTTATCTTCCTTTAAAGCCTATCCAAATATTATCATCTCATGAATTGCTTCAAAAGTACGGACTCAGCAAAAGTCCAAATAAATCCATTAGATGGCCAAAAATATTAGCTAATATGGAAATACAGAATTAAATTTATTTTACATTGCTACAATGGTATATTAGAAAAGGTTCAAGAAACTTCAGTAAGCCAGAAATCCTTTTCATGGGAACAGAAGAAACAGACCAAGAGAGATATGAGAAAAGCCTCAAAGGTTTCCAGACGGCAATACTGATACTATGGTATTGTTAACCTATTTAATAATGGAAGAAAAAAAGTAATGCCTTTCAAAACAGTTTCAAGGAATCTGAATGGAAATGCACAAGTTATATACTGTCTTCAGAAAACAAACTGTATAATATATGCATGCAGTTTAGATGAAATGAAAACATAACAACTTGTCTTCTAAAGTTAAAGAATTTATAGAATGAATTAATTTCAGGATTACACAATAAAAATGATGCCAAATTATCTGAGTTGCTGCTACATTGCAATCATTTAGGTACATTACCAATGAATATGTATCATTTAGGTCTAGTAGTTGGTTATTGTTAGGTGAAGATCAAAGAACAGCTGATGAATTAACTACTTAACTATGTTCTTGTGAAAGATATTAAAAATTGCAAGAAAGAAACAGCACATGAACAAGAAGCTCTTGTAGCGAAAGATGGGTGGGGTGGGGATAAGAATCCTGTGTTACCAAAGAAAACAGTGGTAAATAGCAAGTCCAATAACTGAAATTACAGCCTTAAAAAGGGCTATCGGGTCAAATCTTGTTCCAGGTGGTAGATGATAGACCACTTAAGTCTTAAGAAAAGTTCTCTCTCTTGGTAAAGGTACACTTTAGATTGTTACTGTAGTTAATAATAAGAAGCAATTTTAAGAGCTAACATAAGGTATGTTCCTGAAATATGCAAGAATTTATTATCTGTTTCAGCCATACACGATGGGCATAAAAATAGTTTTTTCAAATCAGCTATTACAGAGTGTTGCAGTCGATTTTGTAGATTGATGATATTTGTATTTACACCATACTCAAAGTAAAGGAAAAGTATATTTTAAGACCACTATGCAAGTCATCATCTCAAAGATATCTAATGAAATCAATTTATCCACAGCATTCTATCATGAAAACTAGGGTTACAAAGTTAAGTGGAATGTGAGATATTTCTTAAATCATAAATTGAACATCAAAGTTAATATTCCAGATGAATTATAAGGAATATAATTATGGAAGAGCTTACAGGTTAAGCTTTGGTTCTAGAAGTATTTGTTCCTCACTTCGAGAATTAATTTTTGCAGATGTATGTGGTCCATTTCCTAAACATTTCAAGAAATTTCAATATTTTGTTGTTTTAAAGATCAATTTACAAAGTTTTGGCATGTTTTCTTTCTGAAACAAAGGTCTGATGTTGCTAGTGCTCTCCAAAAATAGCTTTTGCTGGAAGTTGGGACCATATCGTCACAGAAATCATTATTGGCAACAGAGAAGAATTTGATAACATGTTAGAATGCTGTTGAAAAATAAAGGAATCATTTAAAGATTTACAGCCCCATACATCCCAAAAAAAATGGTGGGAAATGGAAGAGAAAGAACTTTTATCGAAATTGCCAGCACATCCTGATGCAAAATTTTCTCCGGTATTATAGATTGAACTAATAAACACTTCTCATTACAGATGAACATTGAATGACTTCTGAATCTGAAAATCAGGGAAAGTCACAAGCAAAAACTGATGAATTTTCTGATAATGAATGGGAGGAGGATACTAATTATAATTCAAACAATAAATGAGAAACCAGAAAACAGAGATTGAAAAGATTTAAGAAAACTTACACACTATGAAGATTTTGTAATGGCAGTTGAAGCTTTTATCACAGAATCTGAAGAACTTGTGACTTTCAAAGAAGCAACTAAAAGCAGGCAGAATAAATAATGGAAATGTGCAATGGACTTGTAATGGATATTTTTATTAACTGAGAGCGAGACATAAATCTCAGAAAAATTCAAGAATTCTACAATTATTCCAAGCTAGTAAGCCTACAAGATCAAATTCTGAGGGTCCAATGATAAATAAATACAAAGTCAGCTTAAATTCTGAATGATTCACCCAGCATTATGTAATAGACCAGGAGCAAACATACAATCCTGTGACAAAGATAGAAACTATTCATCCATTTACCTGTATAGCCCCTAAAGAAATAATGCACTTTACTTAATTTGACATTGTTTAGTATTTTTATATGACAAATTTAATAAAATTATATATACATGCAGCAATCAAAAGATTACAGCAATGGTACTTAGGTAAGCAGATTAAAATGCAGTTTGTATGGACTCAAAAAAAATAAATATTTTGGAGAGTTTTTGGCAAACCTCGAGTTTAAAATAAGTGAAGCTAATCCATGTTTGTATATAAAAGACAAAAAGAAGCTGATTGTTTGTTTGTGCGTTGATGATGAATTACTTGCTGAACTGATTTACATTCATCTAAAAATTCATAGATACTTAGAAGTCATAATTCAAAAGCATCTAGAAAGTACCAGGTAACTTACCTTGCAAATATCAGTTATTAACCAAAAATATTTTTTTTTAAAAAAAAAAGTTCCCCTGGTCCCCCAAATGATGTGATAAATAGTATAAAGCCAGTTTACTTTGGACTCTGTGAAGAAAAAAAATGTTTTCACGGGAAAAACACAAACAAATCCTTAAATTGAGTTGTTTGGTTGATAATACTCAAAAAAAAACATTTGTTGAGTTTACAACACTTAAACTGAATGCCTATATTACAATACTTCAATATGGATTTTCTGGGTTATTGATAGTTTTAGATGAAAAACCAGCTCTCGAATGAGGGATCATAAAAGACATTTGTTAGGTCCTGCTAAACAGTGCAGAAAACAAAAACCGATTTATGCTGGGAGAAAAAAAGATTTATTTTGTATCAGAGAAGAAAAAGATGCATATTTTCCTTGTGTAAATAGCAATGAAATCTTTATTTGCATTCTTCTCAAAATGTTATTATTTTTTTTTTTAACAAAGTGCCAATTTAAAAAACAGGGGCAAAATATTTAATGTATCTGTATAAAATTCAGTATAATTATTGTTTGCAACATTACATAGGCCCTGTAACAGAATATACGTAAAATTATGATCCATTGCTAAATTACATAGTTTATAATGTTGCCAAACAGATGAAAAAATTTAGGGGGAAAAGAAAAGAACACAGATTGCATGCTGAAACTTTTATAATTTAGAAATGGTTCAAGACCATGTAAAATTTATACTACAGAACCCAGGAAACAAACATATGATTATGTATACAAAAGGTTATATTCTTCTGATTGGTCAAATTTAGTCAAAATATTCTGTTTTCTCAATTAAAAAAATATACTTAATGAATACTTTTTTCTGCATGAATTATTAAGTTTTAGTATGGATTACCTCTATAATTAAAAAAAAAATTGATCCAAATACTTTTTTTTCTTTAAGTCTCTGAATGGAGTCGAAAACCTTAAATATATCAAATTCGGTATGTGACTACGATTCTAGTTCTGTGTCAAATTTCTCTTTCAAGAGGTTGGGAAAAAATGCGTCTAAGATACAAATTTATATGTATTAGAAAGTATGCGAGAAAGTTTGTGGAAAACCCACTCTCGATGGTATATTTTCTATTCAGATAGTCAAACTACAAATTTCATTCCTACTCTTCCCCTCCTAGAGAGAGCTCCTCCGCTCTCCTCTCGAGCTGCAGGAAAGGAGAGCGGACACCCTCGCGATCTGACAGAGATGTTCGCATGCTCCGCTCTCCTTTCCTGCAACTTCTTCCGCTCTTCTCTCGAGCTGCAGGAAAGGAGAGCGGACACCCTCGCGATGTGACAGAGATGTTCGCATGCTCCGCTCTCCTTTCCTGCAACTTCCTCCGCTCTTCTCTCGAGCTGCAGGAAAGGAGAGCGAACACCCTCGCGATCTGACAGAGATGTTCGCATGCTCCGCTCTCCTTTCCTGCAACTGGAGAGGAGAGCGGAGCATACGAACACGCTGATTGGTCTCCGTCAGATCGCGAGGTGAACGCCGATTGGTTTCCGTATCTACTCCATCCTCCACACCACTTTACCCACTCCAACATTTCGCCTAACATCCGTCAGAGTTATCGGCGAGTTTTCTGTAATAATCAATAGATGGCGCTGCAAGTATGTTTACAACAGGAGAAAAGCGAAAAATTAATCTTTCGTGACGTCACACGAATTGAATCAGAAAATGGAGAGCACCGAGTTTACTGCGTTTTCTTTCTTCCCATCAGCTCATTCCCTACCAAAACTTTTAAAACCGACTTAAGGCATTTTCAAGACATAGTTTCCGTTAAATGTTCCTCAAGGAGAGATCTCGACCCCCATTTTGTTATCTCCTTCCCAGACAGAACCGGATTAACCCTATGAGCCCTAATTCGTCCATTTTACAGGGGCCCGACTCAGCCGCTTTGGGATGTTTAGATGAATTTGAGGGATGAAGGGCAATTCGCGATCAGCGCACTACATGCTCGCTATAGGGATTTCGCAACAACCCTTGGCAGTGATTGATGAGTGCTTTTCAAGTTATGCTATGCTCATGAAGGAAAAGGGCAGGTCAGATGGTAACTAAGGGAATGAAACATTATTTATCAGTAAAGAAAACCTGAATTCAATTATTGTTTTATTTTTATTTTATTACGGTTGCAAAAAGTTGCAGCTTTTTTTTTTATGCATAAGATATTAATTTTTTTTAGAATGCTTAGGAAATAAATATATCCTTCCTCTTTATTTATTTATTTTTATTGACACTGATTATTCAAATTTGTTTTGAAATCTTTGTTTGTTCATTATGTTTTTATTCTTATACCTTATTAAATTATGAATCGATTTTTCTACATTTATTGCTTTACCAAAAAAAAAAAAATTAACACTACAGTACAATCGTGCAGCCATTTGTTTGGTGGATTTATTGGTGCAAGAGTCAATAAACTCAAGTTATTTGGCTACCAAACCAAGCCATTTCAATACACAGTTTTATTTCCATTTATAAGCTTCAGATGACTGTTACTAAGTGCAATAGAATGTTTGAAAATGCATTTTTAACTGCCTTTTGATACACAAGTAGAAAATACCGATATGTGAAAATAGTGGTACTAGAATTACATTTAAACTGAAAACTTGGAAAAATGCCAAGTGGCTGTCATATGAATAGTTCTGCCATTAAAAACACTATTTATTTATTTTTTGCTTTGTGAAAGTATATATTTGTAAAGCCGGACATTTATTTTTACTGCAGAATTATTATAATGTGATTTGTGTTACAGGGATATTATTTAATTCACAATGCTACATTTGGTATATTTTAATTTTTTTTTAAAATTCACAAAAAAATTAAACTTTAATTTTCCTGAATTTTATGCAGTTACTCCAAATACATTTTTTTGTGTGTGAAAAAATAAAAAGTTATACACTCAAGGGTTAAATAAAATTTGTTCAAATTCAAATTTTTGTTGTTGTTTAATTGAATTTTTTGTTGCTAAAATAATTTCCCATTTATTGAAGATTTCATAATCATTTTCACATGCTTTCTAAAGGTTAAAAAAAATAAAAATAAAGACTAATTCTAAAAAAAAGGATAACAATAATAAGGTTTTTATGTCATGAAAACATTCATGTTTTTATTCTTGATAAGTAAAAAAATACACTTTAAGAAAATATCCAAAGGAAATTCGAAGATAATTACGTTTTATGTTTAATTCTTTTATCCATATTTTATTTTTAAAATTTATTCCTAATTCTATAACAACAATAAAATGCAAATAAAATCTTCGAAACACTCATGAGTGTAAATTCAGAAGCAACAAATTAAACGAACCTTTCCCTCAAACCATAATCGACAAAAATAGAGGACTGAAAACTAACCATGCATTTCAATTATGACTCAGTAGGTGCCTCCCACCAATAATTTCTCTGAAGGAAGAAACGATTCCAATATCTTTTCGTCCATGAAAAACGTTTCAGCGTTTTGAGGTGCTAAAATTCTCTCACTTGCCAGGCTCCTAGTTAAGCTAGAGCCCTTGCAACGAAAATACATTTTATGGGCCTCCTGGAACAGCACAGAAGGGAGAAAGACTAAGCAATGGTTGCTAAGTCTTTACCATGCTTGCTTGGTCAAGACTAAGCTTGCTGCTTTTCACTTACCATGTTGCCTGCATTCTTTCTTATGCCATTGAAAATGAAATTTATGACTATTAATACTGATTACTTATTTTATAATTTTAACGACTTGAACATTTTACATAGATTTTCAACATAGTAAAAACATATAATGATAAGTAATTTTTTTTTTCAAAATGAATTTGAAGCATTTACATTTATAGATAAAGTTGATTCTCCAAAACAATTTAAAGATTATTTACTTAATTAGAATTCTCTAGGCAAATGTAACGGGAAAGACAAATCTCTCATAAAGCTCATATTATTTTGAATGCAGCTTCAATATGTAATTTATTTTTTTATGCGATTCTATTCAATAGAAATAAAGTAATACCACAAAATTATCATTATTTTACAAATCTGTCTTGCATAGGTCAGATAATTATTTTCCTTTGGAAATTTAATTATCCTAGTAAGATTTATTTGTAAATAATTAAAATATTTTTAAAATTAACCTGTTGTTTTGTTCGGGTCTATATGAATTGAAATAAAATTTATACCTTCGTAAAAATATGTAATACAGGATTTTCATTTAACTTCTTGACATCTTTGGTAAATATTATAAATATGAACTCCTAGCGGGATTTAGGTTTATTCTTATTTCGAAGGAATATTTTTCAATTTATACCTAATGTATCGTTCGGGTTAGTATGACCCAAAGCAAAAAAAATCACGTATTTTTACTCATACATGTTCACTTTTGTTTGCAACAATTCAAAAGAAAAGAATAACAACAGTTTTTGTAATTTATCAGTTTTTGAAACCTGTTTCGTTGATGTATGTGTTTGGTCACATTACAAGAGTGCATGCAAGGTCCAAGATACAACTGGCAGGGGGCTCATCTCTTTGCTCTTATTACAGTGTTTCTTTCTTTCTGCTGTATTTCCCTTTCTGATACACTGTAAAAGAGTTGTGCTTACCAATGCGAGATAAAAAATGACAAATCGCAGAAATTTGAGTCACGCTGATATAGATAAATTAATAGAAGCTTCTGAAAGCGAAGAAGTATCGTAGTATGAAAATCATATATGTGATGAAATAAACAGTGAAAGTTCTGGCAATGATTTTGATACCGATATTCAATAAATGAACTATAAAGGGAGTATTCAATCGAAGAATTGTGAAATAAAGTGGAAGTTGGATCCGCTGCCACATTCTTCTCAATCAACAGCTGCTAACTACACTAGGGGTCACAAGATATGCAACAGCAAGGATTGTGAAGATGTAAAAAGTGCATTTGAGATAGTATTCAATTCTACGATTGAAAACAAAATCATAAAAATGACTAATATTGAAAGTAAAACTTTGCAAGCATATGTTGGATTATTATTGCTAGCTGATATTAGAGAATCAAAATGTTTATGTGGTAAAGAAATCGGCAGAAATATATTTTGTGCGACAATGTCCTTCGAAACATTTTGCACCATATCGCGAGTTATTCGCTTTGATAATAAATCCACTCTTAAAGAAAGAAGAAATTTGGATAAATTAGCTGCTGTGCGAGATATCTGTGAAAAGTGGATATAAATTCTACCAAAATTATATAATCCGAATGAAAATATTACTGTAGATGAAAAATTAGTAGGATATCGTGGTCAGTGTCTTTTCAAACAGTATATACCAAGTAAGCCATCTAAATACGGGATCAAAATATGGACTTTATGCAACAGTAAAACTTCGTATGTACTGAAAACACAAATTTACACTGGAAGAGATCAAGGGTCAAAGCCAGAGAAAAATAGGGAATGCAAGTAGTATGGGTATTCGGGTCTTATTATATGCGATCTATGGGTGTTCGGGGCACAATATTATATGCGATAATTTTTTCACGTCTTATAATTTAGGACAACTTCTTCTAAAATGGAGAATGACTATGCTTGGCACCATTAGAAAAATAAATCAGAGTGTCCTGAAAAAAGTACAAAACAAAGAAGTTTGCAGTTTATTATTTTATTTTACAGAAGACACAATAGTAGTAAACTGCATCCCAAAAAAGAACAAGAATGCTATTCTTATGAGCACTTTGCATCATGACAAAGAATTTAGCAACAGACCTGACAAAAAAATCATTAATGATTTTAGATTATAATTCAACTAAAGGAGCTGTGGATATCCTCGATCAATTTTTAAGCACATACATTTGTAAAAGAAAAACAAATCACTGGTGGTCCATGATAGTATTCTATAACATGCTTGATACTTCCAGGTACAATGCATTTGTTCTGTGAACTTCAGTACATAGTGAATGCAGCAAAAATGAATTCACAAAAGTAAGGCAATTTTTTGGAAGAACTGGGAAAATCACCCATTTTTCCACACACTACCAAGAAGCGAAGGCTCAATAAAAACAGTGAAACGAATACAGATAAAAAGGAAAACGTACCATCGGGATTTGCTGAGAATACTTCAGTGTATCGAACATGTGAGGGGCAAGCTCTGTCCATCGAGCGATGACAACAAAACTAATATGTTATGCTACAATTGTAAGAATCACATTTGCAAATCTCATGTAAGATATTACTGTTCAAATTGTAAATAAAGGTAAGTTTCAATTTTGAATATTTTTCTGTTATTGTTTGTAGATGCTTTATATTATTATTGTAAGTGTCAATTTCAAATATTTTTCTCTTATTTTTATAGATGCTTTATATTGTTAGAAATATTTTTAAGCTTACATTACTATTGTTTAAACCATTTCTTAAATGTCACTTGTCATATATTGCAAGAAAGGTTAGTTTTCTGAATCGAACACTACATACGTGTAGTAAATACGAACAGAACAGCAGGGTTAATTAAAAAATTAAGTTCTAAAAAAATCTAATCCTTTAAAACTATTATATGTTCAAATTAACAAAATATTTCTGAAAATTATTTTCCCATTTTATTTATTTTGACCTGGAACTGCATGCCTTTTTTCTATTTATATATTCACTGAATATACTTCCCCCTCCCCTCCAAAAAAAGGGGGTGTCAGTCATAAAAGAAGTAATATGAAATTGTTTTATACAATTATTATAAAAAAATGATTTAATAATGCAAAAATACATTACCATCCTTAACCCTCATGAATACTTAAGCCAATTTTTTTTTTAAAGAAATATTTTCTAAAATATTACTTACTTACAAGTATTATAACTTACTTAATAATACTTGGAATTTTTTAGATTTTTCATAAAAATTGATAAACGATTCTTCAAATGCCACTAACAAAAACTTTAACATAAAAAATGCATAAGTAAAAGATGTTTTTCATAAAAAGCAAAAGAAAATTATGGCAAACAATTCCTCCTTAAATAATACTCTTTTAATATAAAATCCAAATTATTTATATCATCAACACTCATCTCTCTACTCGCTATAATGAGTAGTCTAACTCTAACATAGTCTTAGGATTAATGGGTAGCTGTAATCAAAAAGTTACAAGGTGGAAAATACTACTTATTAAGAAAAGCAAAACATATTAACTACTTATGTAAATGTCAGAGATGATATGTATTCTTTTCTATGTAATCCATTAATAAACTAGAAATTTTAAACAAAAAAAGATATTAAGATTCTAAAACTTTTTAAAGTCATGCTAGTCTGTTCTAGAAAACTGGCTGACCGCAGTAGAAAGCGGCCCATCACTTATCCCCAAACTGTAATGGTGGGCAATGTTCCAAGGCCATTAAAAAATTTTATTGCATTCTCAGAGGCCCCGATTAAGTTCAGTAATTGGCAAATCAGTCATAGGGTCTCCTTTCCTTAACTGTCTAAACAGAATATGAATGTTAACTTCATATTAAAATTTTTAATTAAAAAAATGTGTCTTAAGAATAATTAAATTACGATTATTATCTTACTTATATTAATTAATTAATTGATTTTAAATTTAAGTTATTAAAATACTATTATAAAAATAATTATTTAAATTTTATTTTTAATTAAATTAATTATTTAAATTTATTGACTTACTTCAATATTTTTCTGTAAAAAAGTTCAAGTAAAAAGATAAAAAATTTTAAACACATTCTAAATCCTCTTTAATTAAAGGATCAAATTTTTAAAAATTAACAAAAAAAAAAAAACATTATTTTGTAGTTATAAAACAATTAATATTTTATATCTTAATTTACATTATACTCCACAGAAGTCTATGGTCTTTCCCCACCTATTAGAGGAAGAAAACTTGAGGCACTTTCAGACTCCAGGGTAAAAAAAAAAAAAAAAAAAAAAAAAAAGAATGCTTAACATGTGAATTAAATAAATTACGAATAAATTCTTTATATTTGCTGAAAAGTAAGCACATCCTGCAGTCAAAACCACCCAGACTCGGGTTTTACTGTCCTAAAATTTTTATGAAACTATTTCAAGATACAAAGAGGTATCATCAAGAGAAAAGTTTTCAAAATATATAAAATATCAGTATTTTAGGAGGGGGCGGGCATGTCCTAAAATTTATTTTATTCTCATATGGAACATTGGCATTTTTCATCAATGTTAATTTTAATATTATTCATTTTCAAAAAATATTTCCAAATTTATAATTGCAGTTCATGTATGCCAAGTCAAATTTCTATAATAAATTTTACTTATAAGTCAAGCCTTTCTACCTGGATCACTACATTCGGTTCTTCAGAACTTAAGTCTTTGGATATGCAATGCTATATCTTTATAATGTAAGTTCAGATAATTATTACAAAAATTGTTCCCCTTTTTTTCCATGTTTATATAAAAGGATTCAAATATACATTTCTAAATAACTTTTATGAATTCTGTAAACAAACAAACAAAAAAAGCCATCTCTCTCATAAACTGAATTAAGTCTAGAATCAAAATATTTCTACATAAAAAAAATCCATAAATAAATTAAAAAGGTTAGATTTAGAATTCACAATACCTATCTGCACAGAGACATTGGTTTTCACAAAGGAATTTGCCAACTAAAACTTCCCAAAGGTTAATAACAGAAAAAATACTGTACTTGATAAAGTTAAGACAGATCATTCCTTTGCCAGTAGAAGCAAAAGAGTGGGAGGCAAATTTTTGAAGTGACAATTTTAAAAATCATTTAGAATAATAAAAACGATGAAGTCACATTTCAAATTTTCAAAATTGTAATTCTAAAGAGCTGACCAGACGTTAAGATCATTGCAATTCTGAAAATCTAAAGAATTCAATTTGTTAGTCAAAAAATCATAATATCAATATGGGTAGGGAAGAACAATTGTTAGTATAAAATGGTTAGACTTAAATCAGGGACATGGGCATCATTATTCAAGCAAAATAAAAGAACTTCATTATTAGCAGAACTTTTATAAATACCCCCCCCCCACCCCTTCTGATCAGTTATCTGCTCCTCAGCACTACAAAAACGTGATTGTCTGCAAGCAGGTTATTATATGCATCAATTTACAGAACATGAAGAACCATAATCAGTGTGTTTAATCCACCTGTGACTTAACATAAGATGTACAGCTCGTTGGGTCTAAGTCTCTGATCTGTCCTACCCTAGTACACAGCCAAGGACAATAAAAAAAATTAAATCTTCACTGACCAAATTAAAGATAGCTGTTATTTCCTTTCAGTTTTTTTTTTTTTTAAATTGTATTTGGCATTGCATTTTTTTTTTTTTTTTTGCTAGAGAACATGAGCATTGTGGATAAAGAAGATCCCACAGGAAGGAAACAAAGTTTTTAGTACTATTATATATTATCAAAGTGCACTGCAAATTACCCCCCCCCCTGCCTATTTCTTAAGTCATCTGCCATTGTTTATGATATTTTCTACTATAGCTTTTGTTAGTAAACCTATAACAATCAGAAATGAAACAAAACTTTCTACATACAGTGTCTCACAAAAGTGATGGGACACTTATGTTTTACAAAAGGAAACTGTTATAAAATAAATTAAAAAAACATGTACAAATTTTTTGTGGGTGTGTTTCATACTTAAATTTAGTAACAATTATTAAATAACATACATTTTGTCAAAATATTAATTTAATAAAAATACAATTGTTTAGAACGGAGCAAAAAATAGCTCACATAAGTGATGGGACATCATTAGATATGCAACAAAAATAGTCTGAAATAAACAATAAAAATATTTTTGGTGGTTTTATTTTTACTCAAAAGCAATTGGCAATAATTTATAAAATCGTCTGCAGTATTTCTCTCCAATTTGTTTTGGAATTCTTGTGTTTTTTAGCTCTGTGCTGCCATGAATGCTAAACGAAAAGAAACTTCGCCTGAAATTCGAAAATTAGTTATTAATTTGTATATTGAATGGGGAAAATCTATTAGAAAAACTGCTGAAACAGTTAACTTGAGTCATTCAACAGTTTTCAATATCATTAAACGATATAAAAAGAATCATATTATTCAGGATAAAAGAAGACCTGGCCGACCATCAAAGCTATCCAATGGAATAAAGCAAATTATCGTTCGAAATACTAAAAAAAAAAAAATCCAAGAAAGAGTGCCCCTAAAGTTGCTGCTGATTTACAAGCATTATATGGAATAATTGTTAATCCTGAGACTGTTAGAAGGGTAATTCGATCTGCTGGATATCACGGTAGAGTAGCGAGGAAAAAATTCTTCGTAAGTAAAAAGAATAGAAAACTCAGACGAGCTTTTGCAAAATCCAACATAAATAAGAATTCTTATTACTGGAATAAAGTTATATTTGCTGATGAGAGTAAATTTAATATATTTGGTTCTGACGGTAGAATCTTGGAACCCAGGGAAGAATTTTGCAAACAGAACTGGGTGCCAACAGTAAAACATGGTGGAGGAGGAGTTATGGTATGGGGGTGTATGTCTTCTGCTGGAGTTGGTAATCTTGTTTTTATTGACAGTATAATGGATCAGTATAAGTATATTGACATTTTAAAGCAAAATTTGAAATCTTCAGCACGAAAATTGAACCTTCATAACGATTTTAAATTCTACCAGGACAATGACCCCAAGCACACTGCTTTGAACGTTAGACTCTGGCTGCTGTATAACTGTCCTGAAATAATAAAAACACCACCACAATCTCCAGACTTAAATTCCATAAAGAATATTTGGCAAGAATTGGAATCAAGAATTCGCAAACACACCATTTCTTCAAAACAACAATTAAAATCGGTGCTTCAAGAAGAATGGTTTAAAATCACAAAAAAATTAGTCGAATCCATCCCAAGAAGATTAAATCATGTTTTAAAAGTAAAAGTAAATCCAACAAAATATTAAAAGCTTTTAAAAAGTAAAATTTTTGGATAAATATTTGATGGAAAAGTAAGTCTCCCATCACTTATGTGAGCCATTTTTTGCCCTGTTCTAAACAATTGTATTTTTATTAAATTAATATTTTAATATTTTGACAAAATGTATATTATGTAATAATTGTTACTAACTTTAAATATGAAACACACCCAAAAATTTTTTTGTACATGTTTATTTATTTATTTTATTAGTTTCCTTTTGTAAAGCACAAGTGTCCCATCACTTTTGTGAGACACTGTAAGTGCATTTTCTAGTAGTATTAATAAGAATTTGAATAATACCAAACTTATTAATCATAAGAAATTTAAAAGTAAAATTAAAATGTTCTTCACTATAAAGAAACCATTTTCTTAAAAGGTAATTGCAAATATAAAAATAAAGATTTTAACAATAAATCTAGAAACTATGTCATGAATCCAGACTTATAAATGAAGGTGCTATAAGAAAATTACAGCAAATTGAATAGTGAAAGAAAATCTGAATACAAGATATGTTTAAAAAAATAACTAACTTTTCAATGGAAATTCATTGGTAAATTATTCTACAAAAGAAGCAATGAAGTTAAATTAAATATGTAACATATTTACCAAAATTAAGATTCAACTTGCCCTTAATTTTATAGATTTCATTGCAGAAAGAAATAGCAAAAAGGATATTTTTTAAAACAGAAAATTATTTTCAGCTAGAAAGAAAATGTTTTAAATTACGCACATTTTTTTAAAATCTTTATTAATTAATGCTGCACTAAATAAATCTAAAATCAGTAATTTAAAGGATTTGTACCATATATGTACTCAAATTTATCCCATGTATAATGTTTAGGACTGTTTTAATAAAATGTGGGAAAAACAATGAACTTTAAGAAAAGAAAACCTTAATTGTGAAAACTGTAAATTTGCAGAAACAAACATGTAAGAAAATTTCTTGAAATATGACTGATTTGCTTTTATTAACTTTTAAGCTTCGAGAACCCAAACATGGAAAAGTTATTTTAAATACGGACAGTCAGTGACAAAAACTAGAAGATGCTTTCCTCTTCTTTTAAAGATGTTTGTTGAAAATAACCTCGCCGATTTCGACCACCCATAGTGTCAATGGGTCATCTGTCCTCCCCGTAGTAACCAGGTTGCTGTTTTACAGCGTCTGAACCCTAGAAAAAGCTTTTTATCGTAATTTTGTTAATTTTTTCCCCTGAAAAATTAGTTTACCAATTCTGTAGAATTAAATATTAAGATACTAAATAAATTGTAAATATGATATCTGCTCTGTAGTTATTTAGCCCATTAAACAAGATTTTGTCAATTTTTTTAAATCATATTTAAAGTTAAATAAATTTCTCAAGCATTACTTTAGGTATCAATTTAGTTCTTATAACACTTGAACACATCACTGTGAACTTTATTTTATTGTTAAACTTTTAATTCATCAGTTTTGATAAAATGTTGCTATTTATATATAATGTATTAAAGACCCTAATAGTTTATGTTTTCTTTTTTAAAAGATTCACATCTTTGAAAGTTTTAATGCTAATATAATGTGCGCACTAAAATCGAATATGATTATTATTAATTTAAAGTAAGATTAAATATGATTTACTTAGAATTCGATATATAAGATTTGATTGTGACAATATTATGCTGAAATGTAGTTAGCTTCATTCTTTGAAGGTCTTTTGAAGGTTTCTTTTTTTTAATGACATTCTTAATAATCAGCATTCATTATTAAATATTAATATTTTTACTAGCTGATGGTTTTGATTATCTTTTAGAAATGTTTAAAAATCAGAAGAATTTAAATCTAGAATTCTCAACTTTTTTATGCAGCTAGTTAGTTTTATTTCATTTCAATACAAATATTTCTGGAATAATTTGAGCATCTAGTAACTTTTCAGTGAACTCAAATGAAAGTATAAACGTTTTAATATTTATCTTCCGATATTTGAATGCACAGAAAAACTATTTATTATTATTTTTTATACATTTTTGAATCTTCTTCAATATTTACAAATTATAATTCTAACAAATGAATAATTAATTATAAATCATTAAATCAATCATTTTTATAAATAATGATAAAACCAAGAGCTTACTTAAAAATCAAAACTGATTTTTTTTTTTTAGAAAGAATATATTAAATTCAAGTATTAAAATGTAAAGCTGAAAAAAATTGCAACTCATCGATTTTTTAATGCTGTGTTTAACTTGTACCTAAATGACGGGGAAGCATATATGCTCGTGGCTCCAAGCATAAGGCGGGAGCATGAAGACAAAACAGAGGGCTTTCCAATGTTAAATATAGTGAAAGGGCTAAAAAAAACAATCCCAGGTACTATTTAGATTTTCTGCATCATTTATGATGACTGGGAGTGAAATAAAATTTTGTCTAGGGCATTGATTACCTTCGTTACACCATTGCATCAGATAAGAAATTCCAAGTAATTCTTGGTTTAAATATTTATCATTTGATAATATGGACCAAACTATAAACAATATTACTATACAATTATAAAATTTTATTAAGTTAAAAAAATTAAGGAATTTATAAAATTAAAATTTTAAGGAATGGGGGAAAGAAGAATGTTTTAAATCCAGTACTACTGAGAAATGAAACTATTCTAACTCATTCCATAGCCCCTAGGAATGTTATTTCGACCTTTGGGAACCCAAACTCAGAAAAGTTACTTTGAAAGCAGACCTTCATTGAGAAGAGATAGAAAATGCTTTACCCTTCTTTTAAAGGCGATTGTTAAAAATAACCTCTTCGATGTTGACCACCCGTAGTGGTAACTGGCCATCTGTCCTCTCTGTTGTAACCAGGTTGCTTTTTTGTGGTTTTAATGTGTCTGAACCCTAGAAAAAACTTTTTAAATCGCAGTTTTATTTTATTTTTTTCTGAAACATTAGTTTGCTAATTCCGTAGGTGAAAGTATTGAATTAAATTTTATGACATTATATAAACTGCAAATAAGATAACTACTGTATAGTTATTTAGCGCATTAAACAAAATGTTGTCCATCTTTCAATCATATTTGTAATTAAATAAACTTCTCAAGTATTACTGAGGCTGTAAATTTAATTCTTATAAAGTTTGAACATAATGTGAATTTATTTTATTCTTCAAACTCATCAATTTTGATAAAATGTAACGATTTTATATATCGGGTATAAAGATCCTAATTGTTTGTATTTTCTTTTTAAAAATATTCCCATTTATTTGTGCATAACACAGATAACAATCCTCTGTTATTTTGTAGATTAAAATATCTTTGAATGTTTTAATATTAATATATTGCACTCACAGAAATCGAATATAATTTTATTTCCTAACAAAGTTTGAACAATTTTTAATATAAATTACTAGTAATGATTTTCTATTCTATTGTCGATTCTTACAATTTATAGTTATTTTTTTTCTTTCGATTACTCATTGCAGTGTGTATTTTTGAAAAATATGCTCAATTTTGTAGACAATCAATAACTGAATTATAACAAAAAATTATTTTTCTGCAGAAAAATTTACTAATACACAGGTAATCACAAGATTTAAGACAATTAATTTAACCAAAGTAAGATTAGATATGGCTTACTTAGAATTTGATACATAAGATTTTATTGCACTAATATTACGCTGAAAAGTAGTTAGCAAAAAAACTTTAAACCTTAAAAAAATAAAGCTGGCATTCTAAATGATCAGCATTCCTTATAAAATACAAGCATTTTTGCTAGCAGATGATTTAGATTATCTTTCAGAAATGCTTAAAATTAAATCTAGAATTCCTGACTTTTTTATGCAGCTACTTTATTTTATTTTATTTCA